>NC_088220.1:69502995-69757995 GCF_036934945.1 Oncorhynchus masou masou
AACGTTTCGTGGATCTTTTCTTTCAGCTCCTGAAACATTAGACCAAACCGTTACATGTGGCGTTTGTATTTTTGTTCAGTGTAGTTATAAAGTAAATATATGTATATTTCACCTTTAATCAGATCAAGCCAAAAAGTTTTTCCACTATAGACAAGAGCAACTCTACCAGTGCAGTGTGCTGGAGTTTGTTTAAAAAGTGGAACGTGAATGAAAAACAAATGACACCAATAACCTAGAATACTTTGTGGCAGACCGGAGGTTGACGAGCGTTTTGTCCCGGCAGCTCTGGGTTTAGCTGGCTGTCTGTTGCTCCCGGTCACCATGACTACATGCTGAGTGGATGTGGTGTGAGCGTAGGGCAGTGCTCTGTCTCCGTCAGTGTGGCACTGCCATGTGCCCGGCCCTGCCCGTTCGTCTATATCAATCACTCACTCCATAAGATGCCAACCCTGGCCACCTCTAGTAATGCCCCATCTTCAGTTCTCTTGCTGTTCTCACAAAGTCAAAACCCCAACCTCCCTGAGGTGGATTTTAGGGGGTTGATTTGTTCTTGAAAGTGCCTCATTTGTTCTTTGTTACTGACAATTGGGGAGAGTGAGAGAGGGGTGGGATAGAGACAGAGAGAGAGAGCGAGAGGAAGGAAGGAAGTTAGGAAGGAAGGAATGAGAAAAAGATAGAGACAGAGAATGTGTGAAAGATAGAATGAGGGAAAGAGAGAGAGGAATGGAGAGAAAGAGAGAAGTGGTGTGGGCTTCTAATAAGGATGTACTGTAAGCCTGTTCCTTACTCCATGACACCATTTCCTGAGAATGGTGTTTATGTCTGCAGGTTTGCGTGTGTGTGTGTGTGCGTGTGCATGCGTGTGTGTGCATATGATTTGTGTGTGTTTATGTGTGTCAGTGGCTGCAGCAGTGTGTGGGCCCTGCCCCTTAGCCATGGTCGCTAAGCTAGCAACTGTAAGCCCAGTCAAAATCTAGCCACCCTTCAATAAAAAGATAATCAGATCCCTTAACGATGCTGTAAAACACCACTGCTAACTAAAATATTGCCTTTAACATGATTAGATAGGCATTTAAACCTGGTCTTATGAACTTATGTGCTGGTTATAGGCTGGTTACTGCAAGAAGCTTTAGCTTGATGCCCATGCTTCACTAATCTTGTGATCAGGGCCCGACAGGACCAACTCTACGTCAGTGTTATTAAATTGTTCTAGCTATATTTTAGGAATATTCCAGTACAAAGAGAGAACGTACATACATGAAATCTATGAAAGGACATTTCAATAGTCTGAGATTTTACCTCGTACCTATATTACTTCATACAGTACAAACACACGCACACACACACACACACACACACACACACACACACACACACACACACACACACACACACACACACACACACACACACACACACACACACACACACACACACACACACACACTACACTACACTCTGAATAGAGATAAAATAGTAATGAGAGGTGCTTCAAAGACAAAGGTGTACTTGAGTGAACACGTGTAGGTTGCCACAACAGCCTGATTGAAAGAGTGCATACAGTATTGTCAGGTGATCTCATTGGTGAATTGCGTTATGAGTGTATCTGGTCGTGCATGAGGGTGAGTATGCAAGCACAGTGCATGGTTAAGTGTGTTCTTATCGTTCTTGTCAAGAGCGCTCCAGGTGTGTGTTTCTGTGTGTATTTCTGTGTATGTATGTGTGTGGGTGCCATCGTACAGTTGAAGTCGGAAGTTTACATACACCTTAGCCAAATACATTTAAACTCAGTTTTTCATGATTCCTGACATTTAATCCTAATAAAAATTCCCTGTTTTAGGTCAGTTAGGAACACCACTTTATTTTAAGAATGTGAAATGTCAGAATAATAGTAGAGAACAATTTCTTTCATCTTTTATTTATTTCATAGCATTCACAGTGGGTCAGAAGTTTACATACACTCAATTAGTATTTGGTAGCATTGCCTTTAAATTGTTTAACTTGGGTCAAACGTTCCGGGTAGCCTTCCACAAGCTTCCCACAATAAGGTGGGTGAATTTTGTCCCATTCCTCCAGACAGAGCTGGTGTAACTGAGTCAGGTTTGTAAGGCCTCCTTGCTCGCTGACGCTTTTTCAGTTCTGCCCACAAATTTTCTATAGGATTGAGGTCAGGGCTTTGTGATGGTCAATCCAATACCTTGACTTTGTTGTCCTTAAGCCATTTTGCCACAACTTTGGAAGTATGCTTGGGGTCATTGTCTATTTGGAAGACGCATTTGCGACCAAACTTCAAATTCCTGACTGATGTCTTGAGACGTTGCTTCAATATATCCACATAATATATGTGGATATATATATTATGTGGATATATATCCTCATGATGCCTTCTATTTTGTGAAGTGCACCAGTCCCTCCTGCAGCAAAGAAACCCCACAACATGATGCTGCCACCCCTGTGCTTCCCGGTTGGGATGGTGTTCTTCGACTTGCAATCCTCCCCCTTTTTCCTCTAAACATAACGATGGTCATTATGGCCAAACAGTTCTATTATTGTTTCATCAGACCAGAGGACATTTCTCCAAAAAGTACGATCTTTGTCCCCATGTGCAGTTGCAAACAGTAGTCTGGCTTTTCTATGGCTGTTTTGGAGCAGTTGCTTCTTCCTTGTTGAGCGGCCATTCAGGTTATGTCGATATTGGACTCGTTTTACTGTGGATATAGATACTTTTGTACATGTTTCCTCCAGCATCTTCACAAGGTCCTTTGCTGTTGTTCTGGGATTGATTTGCACTTCTCGCACCAAAGTAGGTTCATCTCTTGGAGACTGAACGCGTCTCCTTCCTGAGCGGTATGATGGCTGCGTGGTCCCATGGTATTCATACTTGAGTACTATTGTTTGTACAGATGATAGTGGTACCTTCCCAAGAATGAACCAGACTTGTGGAGGTCTACAATTTTTTTTCTGAGGTCATGGCTGATTTCTTTTGATTTTCCCATAATGTCAAGCAAAGAGGCACTGAGTTTGAAAGTAGGCCTTGAAATACATCCACAAGTACACCTCCAATTGACTCAAATGATGTCAGTTAGCCTATCAGAAGCTTCTAAAGCCATGACATCCTTTTTGGAATTTTCCAAGCTGTTTAAAGGCACAGTCAACTTAGTGTATGTAAACTTCTGACCCACTCAAATTGTGATACAGTGAATTGTAAGTGAAATAATCTGTCTGTAAACAATTGTTGAAAAAGATTACTTGTAGACATCCTAACCAAATTGCCAAATCTATAATTTGTGAACAAGACATTCGTGGAGTGGTTGAAAAATGAGTTTTAATGACTCCAACCTAAGCGTATGTAAACTTCCGACTTCAACTGTTTATGCAAGTGTGGGCTTACAGTACCTAATGCATGCAGGCGGAACACTCTTAGAATAAAGTGTTCCAAAAGTGTTCTTAGGCACAAACACACACTTGCATACATCTATGCATGCATACACTCATACACTCATACACTCATAAGCACATACACTCTGGAATCTAAAATGGTTCTTCGGCTGTTCCCACAGGAGAACCCTTTGAAGAACACGTTTTGGTTCCAGGTAGAACCCTCTGTGGAAAGGGTTCTACATGGAACCAAAAAGGGTTCTTCAAAAGGTTCTACTATAGTGTATGAGTGGATGCATACATGCATGCAAGTGTTTGTGTGTAGCCTATCTGGTATGTTTGTGCATGCACGTGTGTGTGTGTGTAGCCTATCCGGTATGTTTGTGCATGCACGTGTGTGTGTGTAGCCTATCCGGTATGTTTGTGCATGCACGTGTGTGTGTAGCCTATCCGGTATGTTTGTGCATGCACGTGTGTGTGTGTAGCCTATCCGGTATGTTTGTGCATGCACGTGTGTGTGTGTAGCCTATCCGGTATGTTTGTGCATGCACGTGTGTGTGTGTAGCCTATCCGGTATGTTTGTGCATGCACGTGTGTGTGTGTAGCCTATCCGGTATGTTTGTGCATGCACGTGTGTGTGTGTAGCCTATCCGGTATGTTTGTGCATGCACGTGTGTGTGTGTAGCCTATCCGGTATGTTTGTGCATGCACGTGTGTGTGTGTAGCCTATCCGGTATGTTTGTGCATGCACGTGTGTGTGTGTAGCCTATCCGGTATGTTTGTGCATGCACGTGTGTGTGTGTAGCCTATCCGGTATGTTTGTGCATGCACGTGTGTGTGTGTAGCCTATCCGGTATGTTTGTGCATGCACTTGTGTGTGTGTAGCCTATCCGGTATGTTTGTGCATGCATGAGTGTGTGTGTAGCCTATCCGGTATGTTTGTGCATGCATGTGTGTGTGTGTAGCCTATCCGGTATGTTTGTGCAGGCACGTGTGTGTGTGTAGCCTATCCGGTATGTTTGTGCATGCACGTGTGTGTGTGTACAGTCTATGTGTGTCAGGGCCTCCGCTCCAACGCTGGCACCATGCGCCCACACTTCATTTCCCTGTGAAGTGATTGTGAACCATCCAAGACAAAAGAAGAGCCAGGAAAGCCATCCTCCTATCTCCAGCATGTCACTGTTAATCAAAGACAATTAAAGACGGCCCTGACAGCAGCTGTGATATATGAATATATTACCGGCCTCATTTTGTATGTGATAGATCATGTTTTTGGGGGAAATTTGGGCCGTGGAGGATTGGGTTCTTTCTTCCAAGGAGACACTGAGTCTGTCTGAGGCTGTCTGAGATAGCAGCAGTCTAGTAGCTCCACTGTCCTCTGCGCCAGAGAGAGAAATCAAAGGAGAGAACAACTCATCCATATTAGACAGTGAAGTACTCACTACTCACAGAACAATCACAGAGACCAATGGGGTTTACATACAGTGGAAAGCAATGCAGAGTCAAATGAGCACTACAGGCAATACTGGGGTATATGGACAATACTGGGGTATATGGACAATACTGGGGTATATGGACAATACTGGGGTATATGGACATTACTGGGGTATATGGACAATACTGGGGTATATGGACATTACTAGGGTATATGGACATTACTGGGGTATATGGACATTACTGGGGTATATGGACAATACTGGGGTATATGGACAATACTGGGGTATATGGACAATACTGGGGTATATGGACATTACTGGGGTATATGGACAATACTGGGGTATATGGACATTACTTGGGTATATGGACATTACTGGGGTATATGGACATTACTGGGGTATATGGACAATACTGTGGTATATTGACAATACTGGGGTATATTGACATTACTGGGGTATATGGACATTACTGGGGTATATGGGCATTACTGGGGTATATGGACATTACTGGGTATATGGACAATAATGGGGCATATGGACAATACTGGGGTATATGGACATTACTGGGTATATGGACAATACTGGGGTATATGGACATTACTGGGGTATATGGACATTACTGGGGTATATGGACATTACTGGGTATATGGGCATTACTGGGGTATATGGACATTACTGGGTATATCTACAATACTGGGGTATATGGACAATACTGGGGTATATGGACATTACTGGGTATATGGACAATACTGGGGTATATGGACAATACTGGGGTATATTGACAATACTGGGGTATATGGACATTACTGGGGTATATGGACAATACTGGGGTATATGGACAATACTGGGATATATGGACAATACTGGGGTATATGGACATTACTGGGGTATATGGACATTACTGGGGTATATGGACATTACTGGGTATATGGACAATACTGGGGTATATGGGCATTACTGGGGTATATGGGAATTACTGGGGTATATGGACATTACTGGGTATATGGACATTACTGGGGTATATGGACATTACTGGGGTATATGGACATTACTGGGGTATATGGGCATTACTGGGGTATATTGACATTACTTGGGTATATGGACATTACTGGGTATATGAACACTACTGGGGTATATTGACAATACTGGGGTATATGGACATTACTGGGGTATATGGACATTACTGGGGTATATGGACAATACTGGGGCATATGGACAATACTATGGTATATGGACAATACTGGGGTATATGGACAATACTGGGGTATATGGACATTACTGGCGTATATGGACATTACTGGGGTATATGGGCATTACTGGGGTACATGGACATTACTGGGGTATATGGGCATTACTGGGGTATATGGACATTACTGGGTATATGGATAATACTGGGGTATATGGACAATACTGGGGTATATGGACATTACTGGGGTATATGGGCATTACTGGGGTATATGGACATTACTGGGTATATGGACAATACTGGGGTATATGGACAATACTGGGGTATATTGACATTACTGGGGTATATGGACATTACTGGGGTATATGGGCATTACTGGGGTATATGGACATTACTGTGAATATGGACAATACTGGCGTATATTGGCATTACTGGGGTATATGGGTATTACTGGGGTATATGGACATTACTGGGTATATGGACATTACTGGGGTATATGGACATTACTGGGGTATATAGGCATTACTGGGGTATATGGACAATAATGTGGTATATTGACAATACTGGGGTATATGGACAATACTGGGGTATATGGACATTACTGGGGTATATGGACATTACTGGGGTATATGGACAATACTGGGGTATATGGACATTACTGGGGTATATGGACATTACCGGGGTATATGGACATTACTGGTGTATATGGGCATTACTGGGGTATATGGACATTACTGGGTATATGGACAATACTGGGGTATATGGACAATACTGTGGTATATGGACATTACTGGGGTATATGGGCATTACTGGGGTATATGGACATTACTGGGGTATATGGACAATACTGGGGTATATGGACAATACTGGGGTATATTGACATTACTGGGGTATATGGACATTACTGGGGTATATGGGCATTACTGGGGTATATGGACATTACTGGGTATGTGGACAATACAGGGGTATATGGACAATACTGGGGTATATGGACATTACTGGGTAAATGGACAATACTGGGGTATATGGACAATACTGGGGTATATGGACATTACTGGGGTATATGGACATTACTGGGGTATATGGACAATACTGGGGTATATGGACAATACTGGGATATATGGACAATACTGGGGTATATTGACAATACTGGGGTATATGGACATTACTGGGGTATATGGACAATACTGGGGTATATGGACAATACTGGGGTATATGGACAATACTGGGGTATATTGACAATACTGGGGTATATGTGCATTACTGGGGTATATGGACAATACTGGGGTATATGGACATTACTGGGGTATATAGGCATTACTGGGGTATATGGACAATACTGTGGTATATTGACAATACTGGGGTATATGGACAATACTGTGGTATATGGACATTACTGGGGTATATGGACATTACTGGGGTATATGGACAATACTGGGGTATATGGACATTACTGGGGTATATGGGCATTACTGGGGTATATTGACATTACTGGGGTATATTGACATTACTGGGCATATGGACAATACTGGCGTATATGGACAATACTGTGGTATATTGACAATACTGGGGTATATTGACAATACTGGGGTATATGGACATTAATGGGGTATATAGGCATTACTGGGGTATATGGACAATAATGTGGTATATTGACATTACTGGGGTATATGGACATTACTGGGGTATATGAGCATTCCTGGGGTATATGGACATTACTGGGTATATGGACAATACTGGGGTATATGGACAATACTGGGGTATATGGACATTACTGTGTATATGGACAATACTGGGGTATATGGACAATACTGGGGTATATGGACATTACTGGGGTATATGGACATTACTGGGGTATATGGACATTACTGGTTATATGGGCATTACTGGGGTATATGGACATTACTGGGTATATGGACAATACTGGGGTATATGGACAATACTGGGGTATATGGACATTACTGGGTATATGGACAATACTGGGGTATATGGACAATACTGGGGTATATTGACAATACTGGGGTATATGGGCATTACCGGGGTATATGGACAATACTGGGGTATATGGACATTACTGGGGTATATGGACATTACTGGGGTATATGGACATTACTGGGGTATATGGACATTACTGGGGTATATGGACATTACTGGGTATATGGACAATACTGGGGTATATGGGCATTACTGGTGTATATGGGAATTACTGGGGTATATGGTCATTACTGGGTATATGGACATTACTGGGGTATATGGACATTACTGGGGTATATGGGCATTACTGGGGTATATTGACATTACTGGGGTATATGGACATTACTGGGTATATGGACAATACTGGGGTATATTGACAATACTGTGGTATATGGACATTACTGGGGTATATGGACAATACTGGGGTATAAGGACAATACTGGGGTATATGGACATTACTGGGGTATATGGACATTACTGGGGTATATGGACATTACTGGGGTATATGGACATTACTGGGTATATGGACAATACTGGGGTATATGGACAATACTGGGGTATATGGACATTACTGGGTATATGGACAATACTGGGGTATATGGACAATACTGGGGTATATGGACATTACTGGGGTATTTGGACATTCCTGGGGTATATGGACATTACTGGGTATATGGGCATTACTGGGGTATATGGACATTACTGGGTATATGGACAATACCGGGGTATATGGACAATACTGGGGTATATGGACATTACTGGGGTATATTGACAATACTGGGGTATATGGGCATTACTGGGGTATATGGACAATACTGGGGTATATGGACATTACTGGGGTATATGGACATTACTGGGGTATATGGACATTACTGGGGTATATGGACATTACTGGGTATATGGACAATACTGGGGTATATGGGCATTACTGGGGTATATGGGAATTACTGGGGTATATGGTCATTACTGGGTATATGGACATTACTGGGGTATATGGACATTACTGGGGTATATGGGCATTACTGCGGTATATTGACATTACTGGGGTATATGGACATTACTGGGTATATGGACAATACTGGGGTATATTGACAATACTGGGGTATATGGACATTACTGGGGTATATGGACAATACTGGGGTATATGGACAATACTGGGGTATATGGACATTACTGGGGTATATGGACATTACTGTGGTATATGGGCATTACTGAGGTATATGGACATTACTGGGTATATGGACAATACTGGGGTATATGGACAATACTGGGGTATATGGACATTACTGGGGTATATGGGCATTACTGGGGTATATGGACAATACTGGGGTATATGGACAATACTGGGGTATATTGACAATACTGGGGTATATGGACATTACTGGGGTATATGGATAATACTGGGGTATATGGACATTACTGGGTATATGGTATATGGACATTACTGGGTATATGGACAATACTGGGGTATATGGACAATACTGGGGTATATTGACAATACTGGGGTATATGGGCATTACTGGGGTATATGGACAATACTGGGGTATATGGACATTACTGGGGTATATGGACATTACTGGGGTATATGGACATTACTGGGGTATATTTACATTACTGGGGTATATGGACATTACTGGGGTATATGGACATTACTGGGGTATATGGACATTACTGGTTATATGGGCATTACTGGGGTATATGGACATTACTGGGTATATGGACAATACTGGGGTATATGGACAATACTGGGGTATATGGACATTACTGGGTATATGGACAATACTGGGGTATATGGACAATACTGGGGTATATTGACAATACTGGGGTATATGGGCATTACTGGGGTATATGGACAATACTGGGGTATATGGACATTACTGGGGTATATGGACATTACTGGGGTATATGGACATTACTGGGGTATATTTACATTACTGGGGTATATGGACATTACTGGGTATATGGACAATACTGGGGTATATGGGCATTACTGGGGTATATGGGAATTACTGGGGTATATGGTCATTACTGGGTATATGTACATTACTGGGGTATATGGACATTACTGGGGTATATGGGCATTACTGGGGTATATTGACATTACTGGGTATATGGACAATACTGGGGTATATGGACAATACTGGGGTATATGGACATTACTGGGGTATATGGACATTACTGGGGTATATGGACATTACTGGGGTATATGGACAATACTGGGGTATATGGACAATACTGGGGTATATGGACATTACTGTGTATATGGACAATACTGGGGTATATGGACAATACTGGGGTATATGGACATTACTGGGGTATATGGACATTACTGGGGTATATGGACATTACTGGTTATATGGGCATTACTGGGGTATATGGACATTACTGGGGTATATGGACATTACTGGGGTATATGGACATTACTGGGGTATATGGACATTACTGGGGTATATGGACATTACTGGGTATATGGACAATACTGGGGTATATGGGCATTACTGGGGTATATGGGAATTACTGGGGTATATGGACATTACTGGGTATATGGACATTACTGGGGTATATGGACATTACTGGGGTATATGGGCATTACTGGGGTATATTGACATTACTGGGGTATATGGACATTACTGGGTATATGGACAATACTGGGGTATATTGACAATACTGTGGTATATGGACATTACTGGGGTATATGGACAATACTGGGGTATAAGGACAATACTGGGGTATATGGACATTACTGGGGTATATGGACATTACTGGGGTATATGGGCATTACTGGGGTATATGGACATTACTGGGTATATGGACAATACTGGGGTATATGGACAATACTGGGGTATATGGACATTACTGGGTATATGGACAATACTGGGGTATATGGACAATACTGGGGTATATGGACATTACTGGGGTATTTGGACATTCCTGGGGTATATGGACATTACTGGGTATATGGGCATTACTGGGGTATATGGACATTACTGGGTATATGGACAATACCGGGGTATATGGACAATACTGGGGTATATGGACATTACTGGGGTATATTGACAATACTGGGGTATATGGGCATTACTGGGGTATATGGACAATACTGGGGTATATGGACATTACTGGGGTATATGGACATTACTGGGGTATATGGACATTACTGGGGTATATGGACATTACTGGGTATATGGACAATACTGGGGTATATGGGCATTACTGGGGTATATGGGAATTACTGGGGTATATGGTCATTACTGGGTATATGGACATTACTGGGGTATATGGACATTACTGGGGTATATGGGCATTACTGCGGTATATTGACATTACTGGGGTATATGGACATTACTGGGTATATGGACAATACTGGGGTATATTGACAATACTGGGGTATATGGACATTACTGGGGGTATATGGACAATACTGGGGTATATGGACAATACTGGGGTATATGGACATTACTGGGGTATATGGACATTACTGTGGTATATGGGCATTACTGGGGTATATGGACATTACTGGGTATATGGACAATACTGGGGTATATGGACATTACTGGGGTATATGGGCATTACTGGGGTATATGGACAATACTGGGGTATATGGACAATACTGGGGTATATTGACAATACTGGGGTATATGGACATTACTGGGGTATATGGATAATACTGGGGTATATGGACATTACTGGGTATATGGTATATGGACATTACTGGGTATATGGACAATACTGGGGTATATGGACAATACTGGGGTATATTGACAATACTGGGGTATATGGGCATTACTGGGGTATATGGACAATACTGGGGTATATGGACATTACTGGGGTATATGGACATTACTGGGGTATATGGACATTACTGGGGTATATTTACATTACTGGGGTATATGGACATTACTGGGGTATATGGACAATACTGGGGTATATTGACATTACTGGGGTATATGGACATTACTGGGGTATATGGACATTACTGGGGTATATGGACATTACTGGTTATATGGGCATTACTGGGGTATATGGACATTACTGGGTATATGGACAATACTGGGGTATATGGACAATACTGGGGTATATGGACATTACTGGGTATATGGACAATACTGGGGTATATGGACAATACTGGGGTATATTGACAATACTGGGGTATATGGGCATTACTGGGGTATATGGACAATACTGGGGTATATGGACATTACTGGGGTATTTGGACATTCCTGGGGTATATGGACATTACTGGGTATATGGGCATTACTGGGGTATATGGACATTACTGGGTATATGGACAATACCGGGGTATATGGACAATACTGGGGTATATGGACATTACTGGGGTATATTGACAATACTGGGGTATATGGGCATTACTGGGGTATATGGACAATACTGGGGTATATGGACATTACTGGGGTATATGGACATTACTGGGGTATATGGACATTACTGGGGTATATGGACATTACTGGGTATATGGACAATACTGGGGTATATGGGCATTACTGGGGTATATGGGAATTACTGGGGTATATGGTCATTACTGGGTATATGGACATTACTGGGGTATATGGACATTACTGGGGTATATGGGCATTACTGCGGTATATTGACATTACTGGGGTATATGGACATTACTGGGTATATGGACAATACTGGGGTATATTGACAATACTGGGGTATATGGACATTACTGGGGTATATGGACAATACTGGGGTATATGGACAATACTGGGGTATATGGACATTACTGGGGTATATGGACATTACTGTGGTATATGGGCATTACTGGGGTATATGGACATTACTGGGTATATGGACAATACTGGGGTATATGGACATTACTGGGGTATATGGGCATTACTGGGGTATATGGACAATACTGGGGTATATGGACAATACTGGGGTATATTGACAATACTGGGGTATATGGACATTACTGGGGTATATGGATAATACTGGGGTATATGGACATTACTGGGTATATGGTATATGGACATTACTGGGTATATGGACAATACTGGGGTATATGGACAATACTGGGGTATATTGACAATACTGGGGTATATGGGCATTACTGGGGTATATGGACAATACTGGGGTATATGGACATTACTGGGGTATATGGACATTACTGGGGTATATGGACATTACTGGGGTATATTTACATTACTGGGGTATATGGACATTACTGGGGTATATGGACATTACTGGGGTATATGGACATTACTGGTTATATGGGCATTACTGGGGTATATGGACATTACTGGGTATATGGACAATACTGGGGTATATGGACAATACTGGGGTATATGGACATTACTGGGTATATGGACAATACTGGGGTATATGGACAATACTGGGGTATATTGACAATACTGGGGTATATGGGCATTACTGGGGTATATGGACAATACTGGGGTATATGGACATTACTGGGGTATTTGGACATTCCTGGGGTATATGGACATTACTGGGTATATGGGCATTACTGGGGTATATGGACATTACTGGGTATATGGACAATACCGGGGTATATGGACAATACTGGGGTATATGGACATTACTGGGGTATATTGACAATACTGGGGTATATGGGCATTACTGGGGTATATGGACAATACTGGGGTATATGGACATTACTGGGGTATATGGACATTACTGGGGTATATGGACATTACTGGGGTATATGGACATTACTGGGTATATGGACAATACTGGGGTATATGGGCATTACTGGGGTATATGGGAATTACTGGGGTATATGGTCATTACTGGGTATATGGACATTACTGGGGTATATGGACATTACTGGGGTATATGGGCATTACTGCGGTATATTGACATTACTGGGGTATATGGACATTACTGGGTATATGGACAATACTGGGGTATATTGACAATACTGGGGTATATGGACATTACTGGGGTATATGGACAATACTGGGGTATATGGACAATACTGGGGTATATGGACATTACTGGGGTATATGGACATTACTGTGGTATATGGGCATTACTGGGGTATATGGACATTACTGGGTATATGGACAATACTGGGGTATATGGACATTACTGGGGTATATGGGCATTACTGGGGTATATGGACAATACTGGGGTATATGGACAATACTGGGGTATATTGACAATACTGGGGTATATGGACATTACTGGGGTATATGGATAATACTGGGGTATATGGACATTACTGGGTATATGGTATATGGACATTACTGGGTATATGGACAATACTGGGGTATATTGACAATACTGGGGTATATGGGCATTACTGGGGTATATGGACAATACTGGGGTATATGGACATTACTGGGGTATATGGACATTACTGGTTATATGGGCATTACTGGGGTATATGGACATTACTGGGTATATGGACAATACTGGGGTATATGGACATTACTGGGTATATGGACATTACTGGGTATATGGACAATACTGGGGTATATGGACAATACTGGGGTATATTGACAATACTGGGGTATATGGGCATTACTGGGGTATATGGACAATACTGGGGTATATGGACATTACTGGGGTATATGGACATTACTGGGGTATATGGACATTACTGGGGTATATTTACATTACTGGGGTATATGGACATTACTGGGTATATGGACAATACTGGGGTATATGGGCATTACTGGGGTATATGGGAATTACTGGGGTATATGGTCATTACTGGGTATATGTACATTACTGGGGTATATGGACATTACTGGGGTATATGGGCATTACTGGGGTATATTGACATTACTGGGTATATGGACAATACTGGGGTATATGGACAATACTGGGGTATATGGACATTACTGGGGTATATGGACATTACTGGGGTATATGGACATTACTGGGGTATATTGACAATACTGGGGTATATGGACAATACTGGGGTATATGGACATTACTGTGTATATGGACAATACTGGGGTATATGGACAATACTGGGGTATATGGACATTACTGGGGTATATGGACATTACTGGGGTATATGGACATTACTGGTTATATGGGCATTACTGGGGTATATGGACATTACTGGGGTATATGGACATTACTGGGGTATATGGACATTACTGGGGTATATGGACATTACTGGGGTATATGGACATTACTGGGTATATGGACAATACTGGGGTATATGGGCATTACTGGGGTATATGGGAATTACTGGGGTATATGGACATTACTGGGTATATGGACATTACTGGGGTATATGGACATTACTGGGGTATATGGGCATTACTGGGGTATATTGACATTACTGGGGTATATGGACATTACTGGGTATATGGACAATACTGGGGTATATTGACAATACTGTGGTATATGGACATTACTGGGGTATATGGACAATACTGGGGTATAAGGACAATACTGGGGTATATGGACATTACTGGGGTATATGGACATTACTGGGGTATATGGGCATTACTGGGGTATATGGACATTACTGGGTATATGGACAATACTGGGGTATATGGACAATACTGGGGTATATGGACATTACTGGGTATATGGACAATACTGGGGTATATGGACAATACTGGGGTATATGGACATTACTGGGGTATTTGGACATTCCTGGGGTATATGGACATTACTGGGTATATGGGCATTACTGGGGTATATGGACATTACTGGGTATATGGACAATACCGGGGTATATGGACAATACTGGGGTATATGGACATTACTGGGGTATATTGACAATACTGGGGTATATGGGCATTACTGGGGTATATGGACAATACTGGGGTATATGGACATTACTGGGGTATATGGACATTACTGGGGTATATGGACATTACTGGGGTATATGGACATTACTGGGTATATGGACAATACTGGGGTATATGGGCATTACTGGGGTATATGGGAATTACTGGGGTATATGGTCATTACTGGGTATATGGACATTACTGGGGTATATGGACATTACTGGGGTATATGGGCATTACTGCGGTATATTGACATTACTGGGGTATATGGACATTACTGGGTATATGGACAATACTGGGGTATATTGACAATACTGGGGTATATGGACATTACTGGGGGTATATGGACAATACTGGGGTATATGGACAATACTGGGGTATATGGACATTACTGGGGTATATGGACATTACTGTGGTATATGGGCATTACTGGGGTATATGGACATTACTGGGTATATGGACAATACTGGGGTATATGGACATTACTGGGGTATATGGGCATTACTGGGGTATATGGACAATACTGGGGTATATGGACAATACTGGGGTATATTGACAATACTGGGGTATATGGACATTACTGGGGTATATGGATAATACTGGGGTATATGGACATTACTGGGTATATGGTATATGGACATTACTGGGTATATGGACAATACTGGGGTATATGGACAATACTGGGGTATATTGACAATACTGGGGTATATGGGCATTACTGGGGTATATGGACAATACTGGGGTATATGGACATTACTGGGGTATATGGACATTACTGGGGTATATGGACATTACTGGGGTATATTTACATTACTGGGGTATATGGACATTACTGGGGTATATGGACAATACTGGGGTATATTGACATTACTGGGGTATATGGACATTACTGGGGTATATGGACATTACTGGGGTATATGGACATTACTGGTTATATGGGCATTACTGGGGTATATGGACATTACTGGGTATATGGACAATACTGGGGTATATGGACAATACTGGGGTATATGGACATTACTGGGTATATGGACAATACTGGGGTATATGGACAATACTGGGGTATATTGACAATACTGGGGTATATGGGCATTACTGGGGTATATGGACAATACTGGGGTATATGGACATTACTGGGGTATTTGGACATTCCTGGGGTATATGGACATTACTGGGTATATGGGCATTACTGGGGTATATGGACATTACTGGGTATATGGACAATACCGGGGTATATGGACAATACTGGGGTATATGGACATTACTGGGGTATATTGACAATACTGGGGTATATGGGCATTACTGGGGTATATGGACAATACTGGGGTATATGGACATTACTGGGGTATATGGACATTACTGGGGTATATGGACATTACTGGGGTATATGGACATTACTGGGTATATGGACAATACTGGGGTATATGGGCATTACTGGGGTATATGGGAATTACTGGGGTATATGGTCATTACTGGGTATATGGACATTACTGGGGTATATGGACATTACTGGGGTATATGGGCATTACTGCGGTATATTGACATTACTGGGGTATATGGACATTACTGGGTATATGGACAATACTGGGGTATATTGACAATACTGGGGTATATGGACATTACTGGGGTATATGGACAATACTGGGGTATATGGACAATACTGGGGTATATGGACATTACTGGGGTATATGGACATTACTGTGGTATATGGGCATTACTGGGGTATATGGACATTACTGGGTATATGGACAATACTGGGGTATATGGACATTACTGGGGTATATGGGCATTACTGGGGTATATGGACAATACTGGGGTATATGGACAATACTGGGGTATATTGACAATACTGGGGTATATGGACATTACTGGGGTATATGGATAATACTGGGGTATATGGACATTACTGGGTGTATGGTATATGGACATTACTGGGTATATGGACAATACTGGGGTATATGGACAATACTGGGGTATATTGACAATACTGGGGTATATGGGCATTACTGGGGTATATGGACAATACTGGGGTATATGGACATTACTGGGGTATATGGACATTACTGGGGTATATGGACATTACTGGGGTATATTTACATTACTGGGGTATATGGACATTACTGGGGTATATGGACATTACTGGGGTATATGGACATTACTGGTTATATGGGCATTACTGGGGTATATGGACATTACTGGGTATATGGACAATACTGGGGTATATGGACAATACTGGGGTATATGGACATTACTGGGGTATATTGACAATACTGGGGTATATGGGCATTACTGGGGTATATGGACAATACTGGGGTATATGGACATTACTGGGGTATATGGACATTACTGGGGTATATGGACATTACTGGGGTATATGGACATTACTGGGTATATGGACAATACTGGGGTATATGGGCATTACTGGGGTATATGGGAATTACTGGGGTATATGGTCATTACTGGGTATATGGACATTACTGGGGTATATGGACATTACTGGGGTATGTGGGCATTACTGCGGTATATTGACATTACTGGGGTATATGGACATTACTGGGTATATGGACAATACTGGGGTATATTGACAATACTGGGGTATATGGACATTACTGGGGTATATGGACAATACTGGGGTATATGGACAATACTGGGGTATATGGACATTACTGGGGTATATGGACATTACTGTGGTATATGGGCATTACTGGGGTATATGGACATTACTGGGTATATGGACAATACTGGGGTATATGGACATTACTGGGGTATATGGGCATTACTGGGGTATATGGACAATACTGGGGTATATGGACAATACTGGGGTATATTGACAATACTGGGGTATATGGACATTACTGGGGTATATGGATAATACTGGGGTATATGGACATTACTGGGTATATGGTATATGGACATTACTGGGTATATGGACAATACTGGGGTATATGGACAATACTGGGGTATATTGACAATACTGGGGTATATGGGCATTACTGGGGTATATGGACAATACTGGGGTATATGGACATTACTGGGGTATATGGACATTACTGGTTATATGGGCATTACTGGGGTATATGGACATTACTGGGTATATGGACAATACTGGGGTATATGGACATTACTGGGTATATGGACATTACTGGGTATATGGACAATACTGGGGTATATGGACAATACTGGGGTATATTGACAATACTGGGGTATATGGGCATTACTGGGGTATATGGACAATACTGGGGTATATGGACATTACTGGGGTATATGGACATTACTGGGGTATATGGACATTACTGGGGTATATTTACATTACTGGGGTATATGGACATTACTGGGTATATGGACAATACTGGGGTATATGGGCATTACTGGGGTATATGGGAATTACTGGGGTATATGGTCATTAACTGGGTATATAGACATTACTGGGGTATATGGAAATTACTGGGGTATATGGGCATTACTGGGGTATATTGACATTACTGGTTATATGGACAATACTGGGGTATATGGACAATACTGGGGTATATGGACATTACTGGGGTATATGGACATTACTGGGGTATATGGACATTACTGGGGTATATGGACAATACTGGGGTATATGGACAATACTGGGGTATATGGACATTACTGTGTATATGGACAATACTGGGGTATATGGACAATACTGGGGTATATGGACATTACTGGGGTATATGGACATTACTGGGGTATATGGACATTACTGGTTATATGGGCATTACTGGGGTATATGGACATTACTGGGTATATGGACAATACTGGGGTATATGGACAATACTGGGGTATATGGACATTACTGGGTATATGGACAATACTGGGGTATATGGACAATACTGGGGTATATTGACAATACTGGGGTATATGGGCATTACTGGGGTATATGGACAATACTGGGGTATATGGACATTACTGGGGTATATGGACATTATCGGGGTATATGGACATTACTGGGGTATATGGACAATACTGGGGTATATGGACAATACTGGGGTATATGGACATTACTGGGGTATATGGACATTACTGTGGTATATGGGCATTACTGGGGTATATGGACATTACTGGGTATATGGACAATACTGGGGTATATGGACAATACTGGGGTATATGGACATTACTGGGGTATATGGGCATTACTGGGGTATATGGACATTACTGGGGTATATGGACAATACTGGGGTATATGGACAATACTGGGGTATATTGACATTACTGGGGTATATGGACATTACTGGGGTATATGGGCATTACTGGGGTATATGGACATTACTGGGTATATGGACAATACTGGGGTATATGGACAATACTGGGGTATATGGACATTACTGGGGTATTTGGACATTACTGGGGTATATGGACATTACTGGGTATATGGGCATTACTGGGGTATATGGACATTACTGGGTATATGGACAATACTGGGGTATATGGACAATACTGGGGTATATGGACATTACTGGGGAATATGGACATTACTGGGGTATATGGACAATACTGGGGTATATGGACATTACTGGGGTATATGGACATTACTGGGGTATATGGACATTACTGGGTATATGGGCATTACGGGGGTATATGGACATTACTGGGTATATGGACAATACGGGTATATGGACAATACTGGGGTATATGGACATTACTGGGTATATGGACAATACTGGGGAATATGGACAATACTGGGGTATATTGACAATACTGGGGTATATGGACATTACTGGGGTATATGGACAATACTGGGGTATATGGACAATACTGGGGTATATGGACATTACTGGGTATATGGACAATACTGGGGTATATGGACAATACTGGGGTATATGGACATTACTGGGGTATATGGACATTACTGGGGTATATGGACATTACTGGTTATATGGGCATTACTGGTGTATATGGACATTACTGGGTATATGGACAATACTGGGGTATATGGAAAATACTGGGGTATATGGACATTACTGGGTATATGGACAATATTGGGGTATATGGGCATTACTGGGGTATATGGGAATTACTGGGGTATATGGTCATTACTGGGTATATGGACATTACTGGGGTATATGGACATTACTGGGGTATATGGGCATTACTGGGGTATATTGACATTACTGGGGTATATGGACATTACTGGGTATATGGACAATACTGGGGTATATTGACAATACTGGGGTATATGGACATTACTGGGGTATATGGACAATACTGGGGTATATGGACAATACTGGGGTATATGGACATTACTGGGGTATATGGACATTACTGGGGTATATGGACATTACTGGGTATATGGACAATATTGGGGTATATGGGCATTACTGGAGTATATGGGAATTACTGGGGTATATGGTCATTACCGGGTATATGGACATTACTGGGGTATATGGACATTACTGGGGTATATGGGCATTACTGGGGTATATTGACATTACTGGGGTATATGGACATTACTGGGTATATGGACAATACTGGGGTATATTGACAATACTGGGGTATATGGACATTACTGGGGTATATGGACAATACTGGGGTATATGGACAATACTGGGGTATATGGACATTACTGGGGTATATGGACATTACTGGGGTATATGGGCATTACTGGGGCATATGGACATTACTGGGTATATGGACAATACTGGGGTATATGGACAATACTGGGGTATATGGACATTACGGGGGTATATGGGCATTACTGGGGTATATGGACAATACTGGGGTATATGGACAATACTGGGGTATATTGACATTACTGGGGTATATGGACATTACTGGGGTATATGGGCATTACTGGGGTATATGGACATTACTGGGTATATGGACAATACTGGGGTATATTGACAATACTGGGGTATATGGACATTACTGGGGTATATGGACAATACTGGGGTATATGGACAATACTGGGGTATATGGACATTACTGGGTATATGGACAATACTGGGGTATATGGACAATACTGGGGTATATGGACATTACTGGGGTATATGGACATTACTGGGGTATATGGACATTACTGGTTATATGGGCATTACTGGTGTATATGGACATTACTGGGTATATGGACAATACTGGGGTATATGGAAAATACTGGGGTATATGGACATTACTGGGTATATGGACAATAGTGGGGTATATGGACAATACTGGGGTATATTGACAATACTGGGGTATATGGGCATTACTGGGGTATATGGACAATACTGGGGTATATGGACATTACTGGGGTATATGGACATTACTGGGGTATATGGACATTACTGGGGTATATGGACATTACTGGGTATATGGACAATATTGGGGTATATGGGCATTACTGGGGTATATGGGAATTACTGGGGTATATGGTCATTACTGGGTATATGGACATTACTGGGGTATATGGACATTACTGGGGTATATGGGCATTACTGGGGTATATTGACATTACTGGGGTATATGGACATTACTGGGTATATGGACAATACTGGGGTATATTGACAATACTGGGGTATATGGACATTACTGGGGTATATGGACAATACTGGGGTATATGGACAATACTGGGGTATATGGACATTACTGGGGTATATGGACATTACTGGGGTATATGGGCATTACTGGGGCATATGGACATTACTGGGTATATGGACAATACTGGGGTATATGGACAATACTGGGGTATATGGACATTACTGGGGTATATGGGCATTACTGGGGTATATGGACAATACTGGGGTATATGGACAATACTGGGGTATATTGACATTACTGGGGTATATGGACATTACTGGGGTATATGGGCATTACTGGGGTATATGGACATTACTGGGTATGTGGACAATACTGGGGTATATGGACAATACTGGGGTATATGGACATTACTGGGTATATGGACAATACTGGGGTATATGGACAATACTGGGGTATATGGACATTACTGGGTATATGGACAATACTGGGGTATATGGACAATACTGGGGTATATGGACATTACTGGGGTATATTGGCATTACTGGGCTACATGGACATTATTGGGGTATATGGACAATACTGGGGTATATGGACAATACTGGGGTATATTGACATTACTGGGGTATATGGACATTACTGGGGTATATGGGCATTACTGGGGTATATGGACATTACTGGGGTATATTTACATTACTGGGGTATATGGACATTACTGGGGTATATGGACATTACTGGGGTATATGGACAATACTGGTTATATGGGCATTACTGGGGTATATGGACATTACTGGGTATATGGACAATACTGGGGTATATGGACAATACTGGGGTATATGGACATTACTGGGTATATGGACAATACTGGGGTATATGGACAATACTGGGGTATATTGACAATACTGGGGTATATGGGCATTACTGGGGTATATGGACAATACTGGGGTATATGGACATTACTGGGGTATATGGACATTACTGGGGTATATGGACATTACTGGGGTATATTTACATTACTGGGGTATATGGACATTACTGGGTATATGGACAATACTGGGGTATATGGGCATTACTGGGGTATATGGGAATTACTGGGGTATATGGTCATTACTGGGTATATGGACATTACTGGGGTATATGGACATTACTGGGGTATATGGGCATTACTGGGGTATATTGACATTACTGGGTATATGGACAATACTGGGGTATATGGACAATACTGGGGTATATGGACATTACTGGGGTATATGTACATTACTGGGGTATATGGACATTACTGGGGTATATGGACAATACTGGGGTATATGGACAATACTGGGGTATATGGACATTACTGTGTATATGGACAATACTGGGGTATATGGACAATACTGGGGTATATGGACATTACTGGGGTATATGGACATTACTGGGGTATATGGACATTACTGGTTATATGGGCATTACTGGGGTATATGGACATTACTGGGTATATGGACAATACTGGGGTATATGGACAATACTGGGGTATATGGACATTACTGGGTATATGGACAATACTGGGGTATATGGACAATACTGGGGTATATTGACAATACTGGGGTATATGGGCATTACTGGGGTATATGGACAATACTGGGGTATATGGACATTACTGGGGTATATGGACATTATCGGGGTATATGGACATTACTGGGGTATATGGACAATACTGGGGTATATGGACAATACTGGGGTATATGGACATTACTGGGGTATATGGACATTACTGGGGTATATGGACAATACTGGGGTATATGGACATTACTGGGGTATTTGGACATTACTGGGGTATATGGACATTACTGGGTATATGGGCATTACTGGGGTATATGGACATTACTGGGTATATGGACAATACTGGGGTATATGGACAATACTGGGGTATATGGACATTACTGGGGAATATGGACATTACTGGGGTATATGGACAATACTGGGGTATATGGACATTACTGGGGTATATGGACATTACTGGGGTATATGGACATTACTGGGTATATGGGCATTACTGGGGTATATGGACATTACTGGGTATATGGACAATACTGGGGTATATGGACAATACTGGGGTGTATGGACATTACTGGGTATATGGACAATACTGGGGAATATGGACAATACTGGGGTATATTGACAATACTGGGGTATATGGACATTACTGGGGTATATGGACAATACTGGGGTATATGGACAATACTGGGGTATATGGACATTACTGGGTATATGGACAATACTGGGGTATATGGACAATACTGGGGTATATGGACATTACTGGGGTATATGGACATTACTGGGGTATATGGACATTACTGGTTATATGGGCATTACTGGGGTATATGGACATTACTGGGTATATGGACAATACTGGGGTATATGGAAAATACTGGGGTATATGGACATTACTGGGTATATGGACAATACTGGGGTATATGGACAATACTGGGGTATATTGACAATACTGGGGTATATGGGCATTACTGGGGTATATGGACAATACTGGGGTATATGGACATTACTGGGGTATATGGACATTACTGGGGTATATGGACATTACTGGGGTATATGGACATTACTGGGTATATGGACAATACTGGGGTATATGGGCATTACTGGGGTATATGGGAATTACTGGGGTATATGGTCATTACTGGGTATATGGACATTACTGGGGTATATGGACATTACTGGGGTATATGGGCATTACTGGGGTATATTGACATTACTGGGGTATATGGACATTACTGGGTATATGGACAATACTGGGGTATATTGACAATACTGGGGTATATGGACATTACTGGGGTATATGGACAATACTGGGGTATATGGACAATACTGGGGTATATGGACATTACTGGGGTATATGGACATTACTGGGGTATATGGGCATTACTGGGGCATATGGACATTACTGGGTATATGGACAATACTGGGGTATATGGACAATACTGGGGTATATGGACATTACTGGGGTATATGGGCATTACTGGGGTATATGGACAATACTGGGGTATATGGACAATACTGGGTTATATTGACATTACTGGGGTATATGGACATTACTGGGGTATATGGGCATTACTGGGGTATATGGACATTACTGGGTATGTGGACAATACTGGGGTATATGGACAATACTGGGGTATATGTACATTACTGGGTATATGGACAATACTGGGGTATATGGACAATACTGGGGTATATGGACATTACTGGCGTATTTGGACATTACTGGGGTATATGGACATTACTGGGTATATGGGCATTACTGGGGTATATGGACATTACTGGGTATATGGACAATACTGGGGTATATGGACAATACTGGGGTATATGGACATTACTGGGGTATATTGGCATTACTGGGGTACATGGACATTATTGGGGTATATGGACAATACTGGGGTATATGGACAATACTGGGGTATATTGACATTACTGGGGTATATGGACATTACTGGGGTATATGGGCATTACTGGGGTATATGGACATTACTGGGTATGTGGACAATACTGGGGTATATGGACAATACTGGGGTATATGGAAATTACTGGGTAAATGGACAATACTGGGGTATATGGACAATACTGGGGTATATGGACATTACTGGGGTATATGGACAATACTGGGGTATATGGACAATACTGGAATATATGGACAATACTGGGGTATATTTTACAATACTGGGGTATATGGACATTACTGGGGTGTATGGACAATACTGGGGTATATGGACAATACTGGGGTATGTGGACAATACTGGGGTATATTGACAATACTGGGGTATATGGGCATTACTGGGGTATATGGACAATACTGGGGTATATGGACATTACTGGGGTATATGGACATTACTGGGGTATATGGACATTACTGGGGTATATGGACATTACTGGGGTTTATGGACATTACTGGGTATATGGACAATACTGGGGTACATGGGCATTACTGGGGTATATGGGCATTACTGGGGTATATGGACATTACTGGGTATATCGACATTACTGGGGTATATGGACATTTCTGGGGTATATGGGCATTACTGGGGTATATGGACATTACTGGGGTATATGGACATTACTGGGTATATGGACAATACTGGGGTATATGGACAATACTGTGGTATATTGACAATACTGGGGTATATTGACAATAATGGGGTATATGGACATTACTGGGGTATATAGGCATTACTGGGGTATATGGACAATACTGTGGTATATTGACAATACTGGTGTATATGGACAATACTGGGGTATATGGACATTACTGGGGTATATGGACATTACTGGGGTATATGGACAATACTGGGGTATATGGACATTACTGGGGTATATGGACATTACTGGGGTATATGGACATTACTGGGGTATATGGACAATACTGGGGTATATGGACAATACTGGGGTATATGGACAATACTGGGGTATATGGACATTACTGGGGTATATGTACAATACTGGGGTATATGGACATTACTGGGGTATATGGACATTACTGGGGTATATGGACATTACTGGGGTATATGGACAATACTGTGGTATATTGACAATACTGGGGTATATTGACATTACTGGGGTATATGGACATTACTGGGGTATATGGGCATTACTGGGGTATATGGACATTACTGGGTATATGGACAATACTGGGGTATATGGACATTACTGGGTATATGGACAATACTGGGGTATATGGACAATACTGGGGTATATGGACATTACTGGGGAATATGGACATTACTGGGGTATATGGACATTACTGGGTATATGGGCATTACTGGGGTATATGGACATTACTGGGT
Source organism: Oncorhynchus masou masou (assembly GCF_036934945.1). NCBI lineage: Eukaryota > Metazoa > Chordata > Actinopteri > Salmoniformes > Salmonidae > Oncorhynchus > Oncorhynchus masou. The sequence continues at coordinate 69,530,012 of NC_088220.1, forward strand.
ATATGGACAATCCTGGGGTATATGGACAATACTGGGGTATATGGACATTACTGGGTATATGGACAATACTGGGGTATATGGACAATACGGGGGTATATTGACAATACTGGGGTATATGGACATTACTGGGGTATATGGACAATACTGGGGTATATGGACAATACTGGGGTATATTGACAATACTGGGGTATATGGACATTACTGGGGTATATTGACAATACTGGGGTATATGGACATTACTGGGGTATATGGACAATACTGGGGTATATGGACATTACTGGGGTATATGGACATTACTGGGGTATATGGACATTACTGGGGTATATGGACATTACTGGGGTATATGGACATTACTGGGTATATGGACAATAGTGGGGTATATGGGCATTACTGGGGTATATGGGCATTACTGGGTATATGGACAATACTGTGGTATATTGACAATACTGGGGTATATGGACAATACTGGGGTATATTGACAATACTGTGGTATATGGACAATACTGGGGTATATGGACATTACTGGGTATATGGACAATACTGGGGTATATGGGCATTACTGGGGTATATGGACATTACTGGGGTATATGGACAATACTGGGGTATATGGACATTACTGGGGTATATTGACAATACTGGGGTATATGGACAATACTGGGGTATATGGACAATACTGGGGTATATGGACATTACTGGGGTATATGGACAATACTGGGGTATATGGACAATACTGAGGTATATGGACAATACTGGGGTATATGGACATTCTAGTGAATGGAGAAACAATTGTGTAATTACACACACTCACTCTGGAGAGGTGCCCATCGGAGGAGCAGTAATGAGAGTAACACGATTGTGTATATATATATCTGTGTGTACATATGTGTGTGTGTGTGTGTATATATGCGTGTATATATGTGTGTATATATTTGTGTGTGTGCATATGTGTATATACAGTGCCTTGCGAAAGTATTCGGCCCCCTTGAACTTTGCGACCTTTTGCCACATTTCAGGCTTCAAACATAAAGATATAAAACTGTATTTTTTTGTGAAGAATCAACAACAAGTGGGACACAATCATGAAGTGGAATGACATTTATTGGATATTTCAAACTTTTTTAACAAATCAAAAACTGAAAAATTGGGCGTTACCTCAGAAAAATAATTATAGACCTCCACAAGTCTGGTTCACATGTCTGGGAGCAATTTCCAAATGCCTGAAGGTACCACGTTCATCTGTACAAACAATAGTACGCAAGTGTAAACACCATAGGACCACGCAGCCGTCATACCGCTCAGGAAGGAGACGCGTTCTGTTTCCTAGAGATGAACCTACTTTGGTGCGAAAAGTGCAAATCAATCCCAGAAAAACAGCAAAGGACCTTGTGAAGATGCTGGAGGACACAGGTACAAAAGTACGTATATCCACAGCAAAACGAGTCGAATATCAGCATAACGTGAAAGGCCGCTCAGCAAGGAAGAAGCAACTGCTCCAAAACAGCCATAAAAAAGACAGACCACGGTTTGCAACTGCACATGGGGACAAAGTTCGTACTTTTTGGAGACATGTCCTCTGATCTGATGAAACAAAAATAGAACTGTTTGGCCCGTAATGACGATCGTTATGTTTAGGGAAAAAGTGGGATGCTTGCAAGCTGAAGAACACCATCCCAAACGTGAAGCACGGGGGTGACTGCATCATGTTGTGGGGGTGCTTTGCTGCAGGAGGGACTGGTGCACTTCACAAAATAGATGGCATCATGAGGTAGAAAGATTATGTGGATATATTGAAGGAACATCTCAAGACATCAGTCAGGAATTTGAAGCTTGGTCGCAAATGGGTCTTCCAACTGGACAATAACCCCAAGGATACTTCCAAAGTTGTGGCAAAATGGCTTAAGGACAACAAAGTCAAGGTATTGGAGTGGCCGTCACAAAGCCCTGACCTCAATCCGATAGAAAGTTTGTGGGCAAAACTGAAAAAGCACGTGTGAGAAAGGAGGCCTGCAAACCTGACTCAGTTACACCAGCTCTGGAAGGCTACCCGAAACATTTGACCCAAGTTAAACAATTTGAAGGCAATGCTACCAAATACTTATGTAAACTTCTGACCCACTGGGAATGTGATGAAAGAAATAAAAGCTGAAATAAATCATTATCTCTAGTATTATTCTGACATTTCACATTCTTAAAATAAAGTTGTGATCATAACTGACCTAAGACAGGGAATGTTGACTTGGATTAAATGTCAGGAATTGTGAGAAACTGAGTTCAAATGTATTTGGCTAAGGTGTATGTCAACTTCTGACTTCAACTGTATGTGTGTATATATATATATGTGTGTATATATATGTGTGTGTATACGTGTGTGTAAATATCTTTGTATGTATGTGTGTGTATATATGTATGTGTTTATATATGTGTGTGTGTTTATACAGTTGACGTCGGAAGTTTACATACAACTTAGCCAAATACATTTAAACTCAGTTTTTCACAATTCCTGACATTTAATCCGAGTAAAAATCCCTGTCTTAGGTCAGTTAGGATCACCACTTTATTTTAATTAAGAATATGTACTGTCAGAATATTAGTAGGGATTATTATTTATTTCAGCTTTTATTTCTTTCATCACATTCCCATCACATTTACATACACTCAAATTAGTATTTGGTAGCATTGCCTTTAAAATGTTTAACTTGGGTTAAACGTTTCGGGTATCCTTCCACAAGCTTCCCACAATAAATTGGGTGAATTTTGGCCCATTCCTCCTGACAGAGCTGGTGTAACGGAGTCAGGTCTGTAGGCCTCCGCACACGCCTTTTCAGTTCTTCAGTTTACTGAGTTTGAAGTTAGGCCTTGAAATACATCCACAGGTTCACCTCCAATTGACTCAAATTATGTAAATTATCCTATCAGGACTTCTAAAGCCACGACATCATTTTCTGGAATTTTCCAAGCTGTTTAAAGGCACATTCAACTTAGTGTATGTAAACATCTGACCGACTGGAATTGTGGTACAGTGAATTATAAGTTAAATAATCTGTCTGTAAACAATTGTTGGAAAACTTACTCTAGTCAAGCACAAAGTAGATGTCCTAATAGTCTTGCTAAAACTATAGTTTGTTAACAAGAAATGTGTGGAGTGTTTGAAAAACATGACTCCAACCTAAGTGCATGTAAACTTCCGACTTCAACTGTATGTGTGCGTGTACATATATGTGTGTGTGGGGGGATTGCACCAGATCTGGAGGTGCGATTGGAATGTGTGGCAGTTTGGTCGAAGCATGAGACAAATGTTGATCTGATAGGAGTTGATGGAGGGGGCCAGACTGAGAGAGGGGGAGACGTGAGGGGAGGGTTGAAGAACGGGTCAATACCAGAGTGTGGCAGCAGGGTGCAGAACGCTTGATGAACGTTATTAATCTGTTAGCTGACGCGTGTCATCATTCACAGAGAACCCCGGTCAATAGGTGCTGCTACACTCTCCAGCACACCAGAGAGAGAGCGAGAGAGCGAGAGGGCGAGAGAGATTGAGGGCGAGAGAGCGAGAGGGCGAGAGAGCGAGAGAGCGAGAGAGACCTAAAGCCCCATCAATGCTAAATGTAACTTTCTATCATGGATAAGTAGATGGCCAGAGTTGTAATAAAAAGACAATGTCATGCCTGACAGAAGGCAATAGACAGTTGTTTCATGGCTAACTCTTCTTAGTTGGGTCCTATTTGACAACCCAGCTAGGGCATTGCCCACAAAGAAATAGCTTTTTTTTGCAATATTTGAGTACACATTATGTATCTTGTATTTTATTGGTATGACTGAATGGTCCAGATGCTTCTCTTATGCACAGAGACGCAGTGAAAGCCAAATTAATAGCCATTACGATTCACTAACATTTGTTAAACTGCAAACAGATGGAGACAGAAGCTGTACAGACAGAGCACAACAATGAAATGTACTGTAGCGTTGGACAAAGTGCACAGTACATCATAGAGAGAATGTCCTTGTAGTTAGAGAGCCAATGCATTTCCAATGCCGAAATGTTATGTGGGGTTGAAAATGATGTGGAACAGATTAAAAGTAAAACATACACAAATACAGATTAAAGTTAGACTCAGAGATTCACATAGTTCACAGAGCAGACAAAAACAACCCAGCTAAACAGGCTCGTCCTCACAAACACTCTTTGGTTGTCCTACACAATGCACACAGCAGCTACAATACAATTACATGTGAATGGCAAACTGTTTAAGGCCGTTTCACCATGGCTAAAGGAAGGTAGGCCTATCTCCTTGGCTCCCTCTCCTGTCACACCCTGATCTGTTTAACCTTTCTTGTGCTTGTCTCCAACCCCTTCAGGTGTCGGCCCTTTACCCCGTTATACCCTGTGTACTTATACCTGTGTTTTATGTTTGTCTGTTCCCAGTTCGTCTTGTCTCTTCAGGCCTACTACAGGTTTTTCCTGTACTCCAGTTTCTCGTTCCTGTTCCTGTTTTTCTTCTCCTGGTTTTTGACCATTCTGCCTGCCCTGACACTGAGCCTACCTGCCGTTCTGTACCTCCTGTCACTGCCTTAGATTACTGACCCCTGCCTGCCCTGACACTGAGCCTACCTGCCTTTCTGTACTTTACGGACACTGCCCTGGATTACTGACCCCTGCCTGCCCTGACACTGAGCCTACCTGCCTTTCTGTACTTTACGGACACTGCCCTGGATTACTGACCCCTGCCTGCCCTGACACTGAGCCTACCTGCCTTTCTGTACTTTACGGTCACTGCCCTGGATTACTGACCCCTGCCTGCCCTGACACTGAGCCTACCTGCCTTTCTGTACTTTACGGACACTGCCCTGGATTACTGACCCCTGCCTGCCCTGACACTGAGCCTACCTGCCTTTCTGTACTTTACGGACACTGCCCTGGATTACTGACCCCTGCCTGCCCTGACACTGAGCCTACCTGCCTTTCTGTACTTTACGGTCACTGCCCTGGATTACTGACCCCTGCCTGCCCTGACACTGAGCCTACCTGCCTTTCTGTACTTTACGGACACTGCCCTGGATTACTGACCCCTGCCTGCCCTGACACTGAGCCTACCTGCCTTTCTGTACTTTACGGACACTGCCCTGGATTACTGACCCATGCCTGCCCTGACACTGAGCCTACCTGCCTTTCTGTACTTTACGGACACTGCCCTGGATTACTGACCCCTGCCTGCCCTGACACTGAGCCTACCTGCCATTCTGTACTTTACGGACACTGCCCTGGATTACTGACCCCTGCCTGCCCTGACACTGAGCCCACCTCCCCATCTCTCCCCCTCGCCTTTCCCACATCTGTCAGGATTTGGCCAGGGTTGTTCCGGTTGTTGGTCACTAGATGCCCCCATTGTGCTTTTTGTCCTTATGTTTTTCCCTTGTTCCCCATTATTATTTGCACCTGTGTCTCGTTTCCCCTGAGTGTATTTAAACCCTTAGTTTCCCTCTGTTCTGTGCTCTGTGTTTGTATGTTAGCACCCTGCACTAGTGTTCTGTGTACTCTTGTCGATTCCGGGTGACGCTCTTGTGGTATTCTGTTTTTTGTTTTTGTTTATTTTTTGTTAGTTTCTTTTGAGGCCTTTTTGTGTTTTTCCTACCACCTTTTGGATTTGCCATTTTTTGTATTTAAGGATTTTTTCTTTATTAAATATACCGTCTTAAGTACTGCTGTGTCTGCCTCATCTTCTGGGTTTTGCTGACTATTCGTGGCTCAGTTGGTTAAGTGACTGTTTCTCACTCCGGAGACCCAGGTTCAAAACCGGGTCCTGACAACATCACCATCTCTCTCTGTCTCTTTCCCATCTCTCCCCCTCGCCTTTCCCACCTCCCAATCTCTCCCTTCTTTTTCCCATCTCTTCCCCTCGCCTTTCCCATCTCCCCGTCTCTCCCTTCTCTTTTCCATCTCTTCCCCTCGCCTTTCCCACCTCCCAATCTCTCCCTTCTCTTTCCAATCTCTTCCCCTCGCCTTTCACCTCTCCCCAACTCTCCCTGTCTCTTTCCCATCTCTTCCCCTCGCCTTTCCCACCTCCCAATCTCTCCATTCTCTTTCCCATCTCTTCCCCTCGCCTTTCCCATCTCCCCGTCTCTCCCTTCTCTTTTCCATCTCTTCCCCTCGCCTTCCCCACCTCCCCCGTCTCTCCCTGTCTCTTTCCCATCTCCCCATCTCTCCCTGCCTCTTTTCCATCTCTTCCCCTCGCCTTTCCCACCTCCCCATCTCTCCCTGTCTCTTTTCCATCTCTTTCCCTCGCCTTTCCCACCTCCCAATCTCTCCCTTCTCTTTCCCATCTCTTCCCTTCGCCTTTCCCATCTCCCCGTCTCTCCCTTCTCTTTTCCATCTCTTCCCCTCGCCTTTCCCACCTCCCAATCTCTCCCTTCTCTTTCCAATCTCTTCCCCTCACCTTTCCCATCTCGCCGTCTCTCCCTTCTCTTCTCCATCTCTTCCCCTCGCCTTCCCCACCTCCCCCGTCTCTCCCTGTCTCTTTCCCACCTCCCCATCTCTCCCTGTCTCTTTCCCATCTCTTCCCCTCGCCTTTCCCACCTCCCCATCTCTCCCTGTCTCTTTCCCATCTCTTCCCCTCGCCTTTCCCATCTCCCCGTCTGTCCCTTCTCTTCCCCATCTCTTCCCCTCGCCTTTCCCATCTCCCCGTCTCTCCCTTCTCTTTTCCATCTCTTCCCCTCGCCTTCCCCACCTCCCCCGTCTCTCCCTGTCTCTTTCCCATCTCCCCATCTCTCCCTGCCTCTTTTCCATCTCTTCCCCTCGCCTTTCCCACCTCCCCATCTCTCCCTGTCTCTTTTCCATCTCTCCCCCCGCCTTTCCCACCTCCCCATCTCTCCCTGTCTCTTTCCCATCTCTTCCCCTCGCCTTTCCCACCTCCCAATCTCTCCCTTCTCTTTCCCATCTCTTCCCCTCGCCTTTCCCATCTCCCCGTCTCTCCCTTCTCTTTCCCATCTCTTCCCCTCGCCTTTCCCATCTCCCCGTCTCTCCCTTCTCTTTTCCATCTCTTCCCCTCGCCTTTCCCACCTCCCAATCTCTCCCTTCTCTTTCCCATCTCTTCCCCTCGCCTTTCCCATCTCCCCGTCTCTCCCTTCTCTTTCCCATCTCTTCCCCTCGCCTTTCCCATCTCTCTGTCTCTCCCTTCTCTTTTCCATCTCTTCCCCTCACCTTCCCCACCTCCCCCGTCTCTCCCTGTCTCTTTCCCATCTCCCCATCTCTCCCTGCCTCTTTTCCATCTCTTATCCTCGCCTTTCCCACCTCCCCATCTCTCCCTGTCTCTTTCCCATCTCTTCCCCTCGCCTTTCCCATCTCCCCGTCTCTCCCTTCTCTTTTCCATCTCTTCCACTCGCCTTCCCCACCCCCGTCTCTCCCTGTCTCTTTCCCATCTCCCCATCTCTCCCTGCCTCTTTTCCATCTCTTCCCCTCGCCTTTCCCACCTCCCCATCTCTCCCTGTCTCTTTCCCATCTCTTCCCCTCGCCTTTCCCACCTCCCAATCTCTCCCTTCTCTTTCCCATCTCTTCCCCTCGCCTTTCCCATCTCCCCGTCTCTCCCTTCTCTTTCCCATCTCTTCCCCTCGACTTTCCCATCTCCCGGTCTCTCCCTTCTCTTTTCCATCTCTTCCCCTCGCCTTTCCCACCTCCCAATCTCTCCCTTCTCTTTTCCATCTCTTCCCCTCACCTTCCCCACCTCCCCCGTCTCTCCATGTCTCTTTCCCATCTCCCCATCTCTCCCTGCCTCTTTTCCATCTCTTCCCCTCGCCTTTCCCACCTCCCCATCTCTCCCTGTCTCTTTTCCATCTCTCCCCCCCTTTCTTTCCCACCTCCCCATCTCTCCCTGTCTCTTTCCCATCTCTTCCCCTCGCCTTTCCCACCTCCGCATCTCTCCCTGTCTCTTTCCCATCTCTTCCCCTCGCCTTTCCCATCTCTCCGTCTCTCCCTTCTCTTTCCAATCTCTTCCCCTCGCCTTTCCCACCTCCCCATCTCTCTGTCTCTTTCCAATCTCTTCCCCTCGCCTTTCCCATCTCCCCATCTCTCTGTCTCTTTCCAATCTCTCCCCCCGCCTTTCCCATCTCCCCATCACTCGCTTCTCTTTTCCATCTCTCCCTCTCGCCTTTTCCATCTCCCCGTCTCTCCCTTCTCTTTCCCATCTCTCCCACTCGCCTTTCCCACCTCCTCTGTCTCTCCCTTCTCTTTCCCATCTCCCCATCTCTCCCTTCTCTTTTCCATCCCTCCCACTCGCCTTTCCCACCTCCTCTGTCTCTCCCATCTCTTTCCCATCTCCCCATCTCTCCCTGCCTCTTTTCCATCTCTTCCCCACGCCTTTCTCACCTCCCCATCTCTCCCTGTCTCTTTTCCATCTCTTCCCATCGCCTTTCCCACCTCCCCATCTCTCCCTGTCTCTTTCCCATCTCTTCCCCTCGCCTTTCCCACCTCCCAATCTCTCCCTTCTCTTTCCCATCTCTTCCCCTCGCCTTTCCCATCTCCCCGTCTCTCCCTTCTCTTTCCCATCTCTTCCCCTCGCCTTTCCCATCTCCCCGTCTCTCCCTTCTCTTTTCCATCTCTTCCCCTCACCTTTCCCACCTCCCAATCTCTCCCTTCTCTTTCCTATCTCTTCCCCTCGCCTTTCCCATCTCCCCGTCTCTCCCTTCTCTTTCCCATCTCTTCCCCTCGCCTTTCCCATCTCCCCATCTCTCCCTTCTCTTTTCCATCTCTTCCCCTCGCCTTCCCCACCTCCCCCGTCTCTCCCTGTCTCTTTCCCATCTCCCCATCTCTCCCTGCCTCTATTCCATCTCTTCCTCTCGCCTTTCCCACCTCCCCATCTCTCCCTTCTCTTTCCCATCTCTTCCCCTCGCCTTTCCCATCTCCCCGTCTCTCCCTTCTCTTTCCCATCTCTTCCCCTCGCCTTTCCCATCTCTCTGTCTCTCCCTTCTCTTTTCCATCTCTTCCCCTCACCTTCCCCACCTCCCCCGTCTCTCCCTGTCTCTTTCCCATCTCCCCATCTCTCCCTGCCTCTTTTCCATCTCTTATCCTCGCCTTTCCCACCTCCCCATCTCTCCCTGTCTCTTTCCCATCTCTTCCCCTCGCCTTTCCCATCTCCCCGTCTCTCCCTTCTCTTTTCCATCTCTTCCACTCGCCTTCCCCACCCCCCCGTCTCTCCCTGTCTCTTTCCCATCTCCCCATCTCTCCCTGCCTCTTTTCCATCTCTTCCCCTCGCCTTTCCCACCTCCCCATCTCTCCCTGTCTCTTTCCCATCTCTTCCCCTCGCCTTTCCCACCTCCCAATCTCTCCCTTCTCTTTCCCATCTCTTCCCCTCGCCTTTCCCATCTCCCCGTCTCTCCCTTCTCTTTCCCATCTCTTCCCCTCGACTTTCCCATCTCCCGGTCTCTCCCTTCTCTTTTCCATCTCTTCCCCTCGCCTTTCCCACCTCCCAATCTCTCCCTTCTCTTTTCCATCTCTTCCCCTCACCTTCCCCACCTCCCCCGTCTCTCCATGTCTCTTTCCCATCTCCCCATCTCTCCCTGCCTCTTTTCCATCTCTTCCCCTCGCCTTTCCCACCTCCCCATCTCTCCCTGTCTCTTTTCCATCTCTCCCCCCGCCTTTCCCACCTCCCCATCTCTCCCTGTCTCTTTCCCATCTCTTCCCCTCGCCTTTCCCACCTCCGCATCTCTCCCTGTCTCTTTCCCATCTCTTCCCCTCGCCTTTCCCATCTCTCCGTCTCTCCCTTCTCTTTCCAATCTCTTCCCCTCGCCTTTCCCACCTCCCCATCTCTCTGTCTCTTTCCAATCTCTTCCCCTCGCCTTTCCCATCTCCCCATCTCTCTGTCTCTTTCCAATCTCTCCCCCCCGCCTTTCCCATCTCCCCATCACTCGCTTCTCTTTTCCATCTCTCCCTCTCGCCTTTTCCATCTCCCCGTCTCTCCCTTCTCTTTCCCATCTCTCCCACTCGCCTTTCCCACCTCCTCTGTCTCTCCCTTCTCTTTCCCATCTCCCCATCTCTCCCTTCTCTTTTCCATCCCTCCCACTCGCCTTTCCCACCTCCTCTGTCTCTCCCATCTCTTTCCCATCTCCCCATCTCTCCCTGCCTCTTTTCCATCTCTTCCCCACGCCTTTCTCACCTCCCCATCTCTCCCTGTCTCTTTTCCATCTCTTCCCATCGCCTTTCCCACCTCCCCATCTCTCCCTGTCTCTTTCCCATCTCTTCCCCTCGCCTTTCCCACCTCCCAATCTCTCCCTTCTCTTTCCCATCTCTTCCCCTCGCCTTTCCCATCTCCCCGTCTCTCCCTTCTCTTTCCCATCTCTTCCCCTCGCCTTTCCCATCTCCCCGTCTCTCCCTTCTCTTTTCCATCTCTTCCCCTCACCTTTCCCACCTCCCAATCTCTCCCTTCTCTTTCCTATCTCTTCCCCTCGCCTTTCCCATCTCCCCGTCTCTCCCTTCTCTTTCCCATCTCTTCCCCTCGCCTTTCCCATCTCCCCATCTCTCCCTTCTCTTTTCCATCTCTTCCCCTCGCCTTCCCCACCTCCCCCGTCTCTCCCTGTCTCTTTCCCATCTCCCCATCTCTCCCTGCCTCTATTCCATCTCTTCCTCTCGCCTTTCCCACCTCCCCATCTCTCCCTGTCTCTTTCCCATCTCTTCCCCTCGCCTTTCCCATCTCCCCGTCTCTCCTTTCTCTTTTCCATCTCTTCCCCTCGCCTTCCCCACCCCCCCGTCTCTCCCTGTCTCTTTCCCATCTCCCCATCTCTCCCTGCCTCTTTTCCATCTCTTCCCCTCGCCTTTCCCACCTCCCCATCTCTCACTGTCTCTTTTCCATCTCTCCCCCCGCCTTTCCCACCTCCCCATCTCTCCCTGTCTCTTTCCCATCTCTTCCCCTCGCCTTTCCCACCTCCGCATCTCTCCCTGTCTCTTTCCCATCTCTTCCCCTCGCCTTTCCCATCTCTCCCTCTCTCCCTTCTCTTTCCAATCTCTTCCCCTCGCCTTTCCCACCTCCCCATCTCTCTGTCTCTTTCCAATCTCTTCCCCTCGCCTTTCCCATCTCCCCATCTCTCTGTCTCTTTCCAATCTCTTCCCCCCGCCTTTCCCATCTCCCCATCTCTCGCTTCTCTTTTCCATCTCTCCCTCTCGCCTTTTCCATCTCCCCGTCTCTCCCTCTCTTTCCCATCTCTCCCACTCGCCTTTCCCACCTCCTCTCTCTCCCTTCTCTTTCCCATCTCCCCATCTCTCCCTTCTCTTTTCCATCTCTCCCCCTTGCTTTTCCCATCTCCCCATCTCTCCCTTCTCTTTCCCATCTCTCCCCCTTTCCTTTCCCACCTCCTCCGTCTCTCCCTGTCTCTTTCCCATCTCTTCCCCTCGCCTTTCCCATCTCTCCGTCTCTCCCTTCTCTTTCCAATCTCTTCCCCTCGCCTTTCCCACCTCCCCATCTCTCTGTCTCTTTCCAATCTCTTCCCCTCGCCTTTCCCATCTCCCCATCTCTCTGTCTCTTTCCAATCTCTCCCCCCCGCCTTTCCCATCTCCCCATCACTTGCTTCTCTTTTCCATCTCTCCCTCTCGCCTTTTCCATCTCCCCGTCTCTCCCTTCTCTTTCCCATCTCTCCCACTCGCCTTTCCCACCTCCTCTGTCTCTCCCTTCTCTTTACCATCTCCCCATCTCTCCCTTCTCTTTTCCATCTCTCCCACTCGCCTTTCCCACCTCCTCTGTCTCTCCCATCTCTTTCCCATCTCCCCATCTCTCCCTGCCTCTTTTCCATCTCTTCCCCACGCCTTTCTCACCTCCCCATCTCTCCCTGTCTCTTTTCCATCTCTTCCCCTCGCCTTTCCCACCTCCCCATCTCTCCCTGTCTCTTTCCCATCTCTTCCCCTCGCCTTTCCCACCTCCCAATCTCTCCCTTCTCTTTCCCATCTCTTCCCCTCGCCTTTCCCATCTCCCCGTCTCTCCCTTCTCTTTCCCATCTCTTCCCCTCGCCTTTCCCACCTCCCCATCTCTCCCTTTCTCTTTCCCATCTCTTCCCCTCGCCTTTCCCATCTCCCCGTCTCTCCTTTCTCTTTTCCATCTCTTCCCCTCGCCTTCCCCACCCCCCCCGTCTCTCCCTGTCTCTTTCCCATCTCCCCATCTCTCCCTGCCTCTTTTCCATCTCTTCCCCTCGCCTTTCCCACCTCCCCATCTCTCCCTGTCTCTTTTCCATCTCTCCCCCCGCCTTTCCCACCTCCCCATCTCTCCCTGTCTCTTTCCCATCTCTTCCCCTCGCCTTTCCCACCTCCGCATCTCTCCCTGTCTCTTTCCCATCTCTTCCCCTCGCCTTTCCCATCTCTCCGTCTCTCCCTTCTCTTTCCAATCTCTTCCCCTCGCCTTTCCCACCTCCCCATCTCTCTGTCTCTTTCCAATCTCTTCCCCTCGCCTTTCCCATCTCCCCATCTCTCTGTCTCTTTCCAATCTCTTCCCCCCGCCTTTCCCATCTCCCCATCTCTCGCTTCTCTTTTCCATCTCTCCCTCTCGCCTTTTCCATCTCCCCGTCTCTCCCTTCTCTTTCCCATCTCTCCCACTCGCCTTTCCCACCTCCTCTCTCTCCCTTCTCTTTCCCATCTCCCCATCTCTCCCTTCTCTTTTCCATCTCTCCCCCTTGCTTTTCCCATCTCCCCATCTCTCCCTTCTCTTTCCCATCTCTCCCCCTTTCCTTTCCCACCTCCTCCGTCTCTCCCTGTCTCTTTCCCATCTCTCCCCCATCGCTCCACACGCTGCATTTAAATAATCAATTACGGGAGAACACGTTGTCTGACCTTTCTGGATGAGGAAATAAAAGAGCACCTCTCGCTTCTGGGAACAGAATCAGGAGGATAAGAAGGTTCTCTCTTTTTAAATACACTTACTGTATAGACACTCTTTACCCAATTATTTTTGTGGAATGAATGAACAGCTCATACGGGTGACATTTAAGAGCCAATCATATGAGTGTAGTGAGTACTGCGTTGGCCACTGTACTGTATAAGATTGATAACCACCGGATGCAATAGAATCAGGTGACTTGTGTTCATACAGGGGCGCAACTTTCAATGGGGACGGGGGAGGGGACATGCCCCCACCCCCCACTTCCAAAACCAAAGTTGACCCCTGCGTTCATGTGTGACAAAACATATTTAACCAATGTCCCCATATGTGACAGGTGATATTTTTTTTTTACTCTGTTTATTAAGTTTTACACACACACACACACAGACAAGACAACGCAATAAAAATAATATACTCAACTCAAAAAAAAAAAGAAAAAAAAGAGCTTTAAAGATACCATACTTTAGACAAGTTAAACCCACCAGGCAGAAGGCTACAGAGGTTAAAGGTTAAAGGTTAACACACAGACAGTCATGGCCACAGACCGACCATCCACTGGACCAAAAATAAAGTTACAATCAATAAGCACATGGACCTTAATGCCCCCCCCTCCCCCAGCAAAAACACAGAGAGAAGCTCCTCCAACCCTTAAGTCACAAGGAGGTCAAATACAGACTAATTTTAGTTTTAATTGGAATGCCATCAGAGGATGGACTGTTTAAAGTAAGACCGGAATGGAGCCCAAGCCTCATTAAAGCTTGGGGTTCCCACGTGAATTGAATTGAATTTTTTCTAATTTCAGAGAGCACAACACATCTCTCACCCAATATTTATAAGATGGGGGAGCTGCCATCTTCCAGTTCTGTAGTATTAGCCGTCCAGCTAAAAGAGTTGTATAAGCAACAGTGTCCGACTGGATTCTTGGTAGGGGGGTACCCATGGGCAGTACTCCAAAAAGGGCTGTAAGGGGAGACGGATCTATAACAGTGTCATATATATCAGAGAAACATTTAAATATTAATTCCCAGAAACCTGACCGTTTATGACAGCCCCAAAACATATGCAACAGTGTGGCTGGTTCCACTTTACATCTGACACAGGTAGGATCAAAATCAGAGAATATTCTTCCAAGTTTGGCCCCCGACCAGTGGATACGGTGAACCACCTTGAATTGAATGAGGCTGTGTCTAGTGCTAAAAGAGGACGAGTGCCCCCTGTGCAGCACAGATTCCCAGGCATCTTCCCCAAGTTCCTCCCCCAAATCCTTTTCCCATCGAGTATTTAAAGGCACCAAAGAAGGGTTCTGTAAGTCATGAATGATTGCATATACATCTGAAATTGCGCCCCTTGGAAGCTTGTTGAACTCCAAGATGCTCTCTATAGCTGTATTCGCAGGCCTATTGGGAAATCCAGGTGTGTTAGCTCTGACAAAGTTTCTAGTCTGGAGATAGCGGAAAAAGTGGGATTGGGGGAGATTGAACTTTTCCTGCAGCTGAGAAAAAGAGGCAAATGTATCATCAAAGAATAATTGGGCTAGCGAGGAGAGGCCTAGTGAGTGCCAAATGCCAAAAGCCCCATCATTCATAGATGGAGGAAATAAAATGTTCTGATTGATTGGGCCTGATAGAGAAAAGCCTCGGAGGCTAAAGAATAAACGGAACTGATTCCAAATTTTAATAGACTGCTTTACAATTGGGTTGACACACCTTTTGCCTAAGGACACTGGGAGAGACGAGCACAACACAGAGGAAAGTGCTGTAGGTTTACACGATTCAGACTCCATCTGGACCCAGAGTGGTCTAGGGCCAGTAGGATCAGTCTGCAGCCAGTACAGAATGCATCTGAAATTTGCAGCCCAGTAGTATGTCTGAAAATTTGGTAGAGCTAAACCCCCCAATGACTTAGGCTTCTGTAAATGTTTTCTGCCAATACGTGGTACCTTGCCATCCCAAATAAAATGCATGAATGTTTGATTAAAAAGGAAATAAAAATAAAAAAGGATTTTGGAATAAAAATGGGTAAACATTGAAATAAATATAAAAATTTGGGCAACACATTCATTTTAATGAAATTAATCCTTCCGATAAGAGAAAGGGGTAGCGAATTCCAAAAAGTAAAAGATTGTCTGCTAGAGCAACAAAGTTTTCCTGAAACAAATTTGAATATTTCCTTGTCACTTTTACTCCCAAGTAGGTGAATTGATCCCAGGCAATCATAAACTGAGAACTTGTAGAAGAGCACTTTAAAGCAGCCGTGTTTATCGGAAAAAGCTCACTCTTGCCTAGATTCAGCTTGTACCCTGAGATTGATCCAACCTTTTTAAGAACAGATAGGGCACGTGGCAATGAGGTATCGGGGTTGGAGATAAACAAAAGGAGGTCGTCAGCATATAGCGAGACTTTCTGCTTCCAGCCCGCCCTGATTATACCTTGAATGACATCATTAGAGCGTAGTGCAATGGCGAGAGGCTCGATTGCCAAAGCAAACAACAAGGGGGAGAGCGGACAACCCTGTCTGGATCCGCGGTGCAAGGGAAAATAGTCAGAGAACAAGTTATTAGTCCGTACCGAAGCCATGGGTGAAAAATAAAGAATCTTTATCCACGCAATGAATTTGGGGCCAAAGCCAAATCTATAAAGGGCAGCTGTTAGGTAATCCCACTCAACCGGTCAAACGCTTTTTCGGCATCAAGTGAGACCACCACCTCCGGGTCCTCCGACGCTGGGGAGTACAGTATGTTCATAAGGTGCCTAATATTGAAAAATAAATGCCTATTTCTCACAAAGCCAGTCTGGTCAGAGTGTATTACTTGGTGCAGCAAGCCTTCCATACCTTAAGGGAACATTTTGACAATCACCGTATGGTTAGTGAGAAAGTCCCTATTGGAACTGTACGGTCCCTTACATACGGATGGCTAGAAGCTTAGCTAGGATTTTGTAATCACAGTAAAAGCGATATTGGGCGATAGGATCCACATTCCAGGGGGTCTTTGTTTTTCTTTAGTAGTAATGAAATTGAAGCCTGATAAATACTATGCGGTATTAAGGCACTCTGCAAATAGTCGAGACAAGAATGGGCAAAGCAGACCAGAAAACGTCCTGTAAAATTCGGTTGGAAAACCATCTGGACCCGGTGATTTACCACTTTTCATTGCGGACACTGCTGTTGCAATCTCCTCAAACGTAAATTCATCTTCTAGACAGTCATGGGAGTATGTATCAATTGAAGGCATATTCAAGCCATTAAAGAAGGAGTCAATCAGCAAAGGGTCTTGAGGGGATTCAGAGGTGTATAGCGCAGAGTAAAATTGTTTAAATTGATCATTGATCTCTTTATGTATAACTGTGGTGGCACCAGACGGGGTCCTTGTTTGTGGTATTAAACGTGAGGCCTCAGATTTACGGATCTGATGCGCAAGGAGTTTACTGGCCTTGTCGCCTTGTTCATAGACTTTGTATCGAGCTCGCAAGAGTAACTGTTCAGCTTGCCTGGTAGAAAGCTCATCAAATTCAGATTGGAGTAGTTGGCGCTCTTTATGCAGATCAGAGGAAGGATCCGTAGCATATTTCTCATGGCTATGGACTCGCTCAGGTCCCGAAGTCGCTGGGAGCGAACTCTGTTTTGGTTGGCTGTATAAGAAATTATTTGGCAACGTAGGTATGCTTTGAGAGACTCCCATATGGTAGAGCAGGACATACCTGGTGTTGAATTAGTTTCTAGGAATAAGGTGATTTCAGAAGAAATGAAATTGACAAACTCCTTTTCTGAGAGTAAAATGGGGTTGAGACGCCATTGATAACACATAGGAGGTCACTGGGGAAACTCTAGTTCAAGCACTAATGGTGAATGGTCAGAGATAACAATACTCTCGTAAGTACACTGCCGAAGGTTAGGCAGAAGTTTTTTGTCCAAAAAGAGGTAATCAATCCGGGAGTATGTTTGATGAACTTGAGAAGAAAAGGAATACTGTCTATCTGTAGGATGTAGGAAACGCCAGGCCTCAACCATAGCATATTTCTGAAGAAAGGATTGAATAAGTAGGGCACATTTAGATGGGCCTGTATTTGTTTGTGAGGACTTGTCAAGAACTGGGGACATTTTACAGTTGAAATCCCCCCCTAAAATCAACAAATGAGAATCTAAATTGGGAATAGCAGACAGAAAGGAAGAAATTAAACTTGTGTCATCTCAATTGGGAGCATAAACACTAGCCAAAACAAGAGGGGTAGAAAATAGTTCACCGGTTACTATGACGTATCGTCCATTAGGATCAGCAATAACCTTGGAAGCTACAAAGGGAGTAGCTTTATCAACCAGAATAGCAGCACCTCTTGATTTACTATGAAAGTTTGAGGGGAACACTTGACCAACCCAGTCCTTACGCATCCTAAAATGCTCACCAGTCCTCAAGTGAGTCTCTTGTAGAAATGCAATATTTGCATTCAAACCCTTTAAGTGTGTCAACACCGTCTTACACTTCACCGGGTTGTTAACCCCTTTGGTGTTCCATGAAATTTACTTGATCGCATTATTTCGGCCCCTCTGGGCATTCCCGTTATTCAACCCTGTCATTAGAGCATTGAATTGAAAAGCGATGAGCACCCAAAACCCCCAGAATAACTTGTCTCAGAGTAAGAATGTACGGTGGTAAATGTTTGGAAAAAGTACAGAAAAAAAATCTGAAAAAAAAAACTAAAAAGACAGAATGACAACATTAGAACTGAACAATTCAACCTGCCCCCCCACCCCCTCCCCCCATCCCAGACAATACCTCCCCAAACGAGGTACAAGCCTAAATAGAACATGTTCTCTTCGCACAGTATGTCTGTGAGAGTGCGGTCTTAAACCTAAACCCACAGTCCGGCTGCAGCAAAAAGAAAGATTTGTATGTATTTTTTTTTTCAAATTAAAAAAAGGTGAATCCCTTGTGCAAACAGAATGACAAAAGCACCACTTATAGATGTATATAATTGTATTCCCAGTCTTATAACCGGCATTGAGAGAGAAAATAAATAAAATGTATAAAGGCTAACAGCCAACAATCTAATTTGAAGTAAGGACAATCAAAAATAATAGTAATTATAATAGTAGTCTAGTTGACGCTGAGACAGCTTACAACCAATACCAAAAAAACTACGTGTGCGCAACGTTGAACGTTTGCTGGGCATAAATGACGCTCAAAACTTTAAAAATTAAAATGAGACCCCAAAAACCGTGTAGCCTCGGGAGACATTTACTGTTTACTGGGTCAATGTAAGCGGATGCAGTAAACAAATAACCAAAAATATTTTGAGTCACTGAGACACTGTGTAAACAAACTGAATAGGTGAACGAGACAGCCGAGAAACAGGAGTTAAGTAAAACCTTAATACAATGAAATTAAAATGACTGAATGCTTGTAAGGCACGCACACGAGATGATCAAAACATTAGATCACATCAAATAAGCCTGAATGGGTTCGCCAACTATACAAGACTAGCCTGTTATATCTAAACATAATTGTACCACAGGTGGGTTACTTACTGTCCACAGTTCACAAGCAACAGTTGCTGAACTGTGAGCATGTTCAAGACTTCTTGATGTGACGTTGAATGTGAGCCATAGCCTCATCCGGAGATTCAAATGTGTAGTCTTTCCCTCATGAGATAGCCATAAACTGGCCGGGAATCGCTGTCCATACTTCACACTTGGATGGTCCCGAAGTACTCGTTTGGCCTGTCTGAAAGCTGCGCGCTGCCTGGAAACAGTGGGGGAGTAGTCCTGGTAGATGGAGAAGCTCTGTCCTTGAAAGCTCAGAGTGGTATTGCGGGCTCGTAGGAGGATCTCCATCTTCTCATGAAAAAAGTGCACTCGAAGAATTATGTCACGGGGCCTCTCCCCATCCCGGGGCTTTGGGCGCAGCGACCGGTGGGCTCGATCAATCAGGGGCTTTTCATCTAAGGCAAGAACATCCTTCAGCAGCCTTGAAACGCAATCCGTGGCGTGATGCATTTCCACTGACTCTGGGACCGATACAAGTCTCAGATTATTGCAGCGAGAGAATCCCTCTAAACTCACACAGCTCTCCTTCACCTTTTTCAAATCCGCAGCTAGGCGTTTAACTTCAGCCTCCAGGGATGTAGTTAAGTCGGAGACATTAGTAGCGGAGGTCTCCAGTGCTGCAATTGTTGTAGTGTGTGACGCAGTTGTTGTTTTGAGTGATGTGATTGCTGGCACAGTCTCGTTCCACAGGGTGGCTAAATCTGCTTTTAAAGTATCAGAAACCTCCTGTATTCTGGCCTCAATCGTAGCAACCACCTCTGTTTTCATTTCAACTATCTCAGATGGCCTCGAGAATGTTCATTTCAGCGCCGCCAGGCCAAGCGGCACCCCCTGGGTAAAGTGTGCGTCTCCGGGCCCTCAGACTCAGGAGAGGGCGGTGATGAGAGCGGGTCTTGTAGGCCGGGTTTTCTCAAAGTCATGATTTTGGCCTTATGTTTGGTCGACATGCTGACATTCGGAAGCAAAGTTGTCTTGGTTTTTACGGAAAGGGATCACCAAATTAATAGTTCAAAATAAATACGGTTCTGCTGCAAAATTCACATAAACTTTAAGAAGACCACGGGAGCAAACGGAAAACACGTCAGTCGCACATGGCGTCCCTCCAATCCCCGACAGGTCATATTTAACTAATGTCCACATATGTGACAGGACATATTTAACTAATGTCCACAGGCTGCTATCCATGTACTATGGTACTGCAACATATCCCTGATACAACACATGTAACTATGAGCTTTGGCCCAGGGGCACATATCACAAATCTGCCGTGGATGCATGCACTGTATGTCTGTTATTTATATTGTGTGAGCTTGAGTGGAGTGATTCACAGAGTTTGGTTTGTTCCACAGTTAGCCGTTACACCCCCCTCAAAATAGTTATAGTGACCCAAGAAAAATTGTCCGATAGACCCATTCAGATAGCAGCCGATAAGACCGCTAAAGATTAGAGGGCCGCAGATGGCCCCCCACCCCCACCCCCCCACCCCAACAAACACACTCACACACTGTGTTGTGTGTCAACAGACCACTGGGGGTCCATGAGGCTACTTTCTCTGACTGTGGTTCCCCACAGACTGGAGTCACCCATTGGCAGATGGCCAGGCCCCCGGGCCCCCAGCGCTCAGCAGTGCAGTGTGTGGGACGGGAGCCACCTGACAGTAAGAAGCTAGGGCACACACACACACACATATGGCCACCTGCATGGGTGGAATGAGCTAATCTGCCTTGACAGACATAGTTAGAGGTGAAGACACACACACTAATGTGTTACTACATCAAGTCTCTGTCTTGACAAACACAGGGAAGCAGGGATGAGGCAACACACATAGAGAGTGCAACTGCGCCAGCACATGAGACACAGAAGGGCAAAGGCATGCGGCACCCAAGGCAGGGAGAGACTGAGGAGCCTGGCAGGAGTAAACAGGTAGGCATTAAGGCCGTCCCTTTTCCCCATCTACCCACCATATCAGGTGGCATCTCTAGCACAGATTAACACTCTGATGTGCAGATAGCCTTGTAACACATGCTTCCCCCCACCACTGACAACAGATTTCCACCTCATCATTTCCATTCTATCACTGTGGATGTGTGAAGTGTGTATGGATGCACAGGAGTGATCCAGGCCAGGATTAGCTTCACTATCTGTGTTGGAAATCAGGTGTGGGGAGGGTGGAAGGCCCAGGGCGGTGACGAGGGCTGAGGGAAGGGGAGCAGGGGTGTTCAGGGGAATGCATGTGCGGCAGGGTAAAGGGTTGAACATATAAAGAGTTCATAGAGAAGCCGGATGTTGCTGTAACTCTGGCAGAGTGTGATAATACACACGTGAGAAAGCAGGGATTGGAGATTTCCTCATTTCTACTTGAGCAAATACAAACACTATATATATTGCGGATAAGAGCATCTGAGGAATTCCATAATAAAGGAATTGCGCGGAGACTCAGATTTCTAACATAAAATGTCTGCCAAACAAAAACCATTGGTTTCAAAGTTTAACGAACCATGCAGCTCTATGTATAAGGACTACTTTTAACAATTTACAATGAAGATTTTAAACAAAAACATGGAGAACTTTTCAGATGCACAGTTTGGTAACAGATTTTTGGTCAAATCTCCCTCAGTGTTTTACAGTATGTGTCTGCCTTTTCCAAAAACTGTAGTTAAATAATGTATCTGCCCCGAATGAAAACTCATTGATAACTGCAGAAATAATGGGCTGTCAGCTATGACATGACACATTGACTTAGAGAAAATCTCTTTTGGTTATTGATCTACAGTAAGTGAAGTGGATTAACACCCGGTAACGGAATGACAGTAACGGAATTTCATCATGGGTCCCTGATCTGTACTACACAGAAAGACATCATTATGGATATGAATGTCATTCTTCTCGTTTCACAACTTTTGGACATCACAGACTGACAAAATGTTAACTATTTTCAAAATCCATGGATATCTTGTGTCTGTCGGTGCTCAGTGGGTGAGAATGCTGATTACAGTCAATGGAAAGAGAGAGGGCTCATTGGTACATGTCAGAAAAAGGTGGGAGAGGTGACATTAACAGGAGAGTGAGAGAGGCAGAGTGAGAGATAGAGAGATGGCTCATTGGTACATGTCAGAAAAAGGTGGGAGAGGTGACATTAACAGGAGAGTGAGAGAGGCAGAGTGAGAGATAGAGAGATGGCTCATTGGTACATGTCAGAAAAAGGTGGGAGAGGTGACATTAACAGGAGAGTGAGGGAGGCAGAGTGAGAGATAGAGAGAGGGCTCATTGGTACGTGTCAGAAAAAGGTGCGAGAGGTGACATTAACAGGAGAGTGAGAGAGGCAGAGTGAGAGATAGAGAGAGGGCTCATTGGTACATGTCAGAAAAAGGTGGGAGAGGTGACATTAACAGGAGAGTGAGAGAGGCAGAGTGAGAGATAGAGAGAGGGCTCATTGGTACATGTCAGAAAAAGGTGCGTGAGGTGACATTAACAGGAGAGTGAGAGAGGCAGAGTGAGAGATAGAGAGAGGGAAGGGTTGTCCAGACTCGGACTGTTTTAACCATTTTGGTTACCAGACAACAGAAAGACAAAACAGTTATGAGCTGAACATAACAGTACGCCAGTGGGATGGAGGACAGTAGCAGGTGACCCAACTGTAGTTTTTGACTATTATGATTTCCCATTGTAGCCAATTCAGTTGCAGTAATTTTGTTACCGATTTTTGGGTAATTCCATTATCAATTTAGTAACGGAATGACAAGTTTTAATTGATCAGTAAAATCACTATAACTACATAAATAATTGGTAGGTCTACCTTTACTTGTTACTTCTGTGCACTTTTGTCATCCTCCCTCCTCATGAGGGAGAGAAATTAGGAAATATCTAAAAGATATTTGGGAAGTCAACATTTCTTAAACTTACAGAAGGTAAACTTTTCTCCAAAAGTAAATATGTGTTGATATTAGTTGGCAGGGGTCTTTACTTTTAACATTTTTTTCTGGTAGATGTTTTCCTAAGAGCCTTTTTCTAAATTCTAAATTTCTTCTTCAGATTCCCTCCCTCCCTCCCGCCCTCCCTCTCTCTGTCTCTCTCTTTCCATGTCCCTACGCTCTCTCCACCTCCGCTCTCTCTCCTTCTCCACCTGTAATTTCCTCAGGTCTGGAGTGTAAATGAAGCCACACAACACTGCAAGCCTCTTCTCCTGCCACGTTTATCTGACCACCGCTCTACCTCCTTCCCCCAACCATGGGCACTGGAGGCCAATCTATCAGTTTATCACTGCTACTTCATCACCGTGACTCCTGGCAGCTAAATACCAGCTTCCAAATCCTGCTACTGCACACACACATCTGCAGTGTTGTGAAGCGTGGGCGAGCGGTGTGTATCGGGTAAACAGGTGCAGCCTGGGGCAAAGCTCTATAAAGCTGCTGCTCCTCATGGAGAGCCCTGGCTTAGTGTGCACTGCTGGGACCATGGGTGACACGTGCGTTTGTTTGTGTGTGTGTGTGTGTGCGTGTGTGCGTGTGCGTGTGTGCGTGTGCGTGTGTGTGTACATTTTCCAATTGAGGTGGTACTGCCAGCAAACCATTAAGACAAACAAACTGGAATTTGAATATGTTTCCATGTTACAGAGCATGGTGCTCTAACAATGGAGATGATGCTGCCATGGCCTTTCCATGGGCTAATGTAGAGATCTGACACTAGTCGCCTCAATGTGAAAGGGGTAGAGAGGAGAGAGGAGGAGAGGGGACGAGAATAGAGGAGAGAAGAGGGGTAGAGAGGAGAGAAGAGGAGAGAGGTAGAGAGGAGATAAGAGGAGATGGGAAGAGAAGAGAAGAGAAGAGAGAAGAGAGGGGAAGAGAAGAGAGGAGAGAAGAGGGGTAGGGAGGAGAGAAGAGGAGAAAGGTAGAGAGGAGATAAGAGGAGAGGGAAAGAGAAGAGAGAAGAGGAGAGGGGGAAAGAAGAGAGAAGAGGAGTGGAGAGGGGTAGAGAGGAGAGAAGAGAAAAGGAGAGGGGACGAGAAGAGAGGAGAGAAGAGGGGTAGAGAGGAGAGGAGAGTAGAGGAGAGAGGTAGAGAGGAGAGAAGAGTGGAAGAGAGGAGAGTAGAGGAGAGAGGAAGAGTAGAGTGGAAGAGAGAAGAGAAGAGAGGGGAGAAGAGGGGTAGAGAGGAAAGTAGAGGAGAGTGGAAGTGAGGAAAGAAGAGGGGAGTGGAAGTGAGGAGAGAAGAATAGAGTGGAAGAGAGGAGAGAAGAGGAGAGGGGAAGAGAGGAGAAAATAGGGGTAGAGAGGAGATTAGAGGAGAGCGGAAGAGAGGAGAGAAAAGGAGAGGAGACGAGAAGAGAAGAGAGGAGAGAAGAGGGGTAGAGAGGAGAGAAGAGGAGAGGGGTAGAGAGGAGATAAGAGTGGACGAGAGAAGAGAAGATGAGAGAGGAAGAGTAGAGTGGAAGAGAGGAGAGAAGAGGAGAAGAGAGGGGAGAAGAAAGGTAGAGAGGAAAGAAGAGGAGAGTGGAAGTGAGGAAAGAAGAGGAGAGGAAGTGAGGAGAGAAGAGTAGATTGGAAGAGAAGAGGAGAGGAGGGAGGAAGAGAAGAGATGAGAGGAGGGAGGAAGAGACGAGAGGAGAAGAGAGTGGAAGAGAGGGGAGAAGATGAGAGTAGAAGAGAGGAGAGAAGAGGAGGAAGGAAGAGAGGAGAGGAGAGGGGGAGTGGAAGAGAGGAGAGAAGAGTGGAAGAGAGGAGAGAAGAGGAGGGAGGAAAAGGGGAGAGAGGAGAGGAGAGTGGAGAGGAGAGTGGAAAAGAGGACAGAATAGGAGGGAGGAAGAGAAGAGAGAAGTGGAGAGTGGAATTGAGGAGAGGAGAGGGGTAGAGAAGAGAGAAGAAGAGAGTGTAAGAGAGGAGAGAAGAGGAGAGGGGAAGAGGGGAGAGAAGAGGGGTAGAGAGGAGATAAGAGAAGAGTGGAAGAGAGGGGGGAAGGCGAGTGGACGAGAAGAGAGAAGAAGAGAGTGGAAGAGAAGAGAGACGAGCAGAGGGGAAGAGAGGAGAGAAGAGGGGAGGGAGGGAGGGAGGGAGGGAGGGAGGGAGGGAGGGAGGGAGGGAGGGAGGGAGGGAGGGAGGGAGGGAGGGAGGGAGGGAGGGAGGGAGGGAGGGAGGGAGGGAGGGAGGGAGGGAGGGAGGGAGGGAGAAGAGAGGAGAGTGGGAGAGAGGAAGAGAGGAGAGAAGAAGAGAAGAGAGGGGAGAAGAAAAGTAGAGAGGGGAGAAGAAAAGTAGAGAGGAAGAGAGGAGAGAAGAGGAGAGTGGAAGAGAGGAGAGAAGAGGAGGGAGGAAGAGAGAAGAGGAGAGTAGATGAGAAGAGGAGAGTAGAACAAAGGAGAGGAGAGGAGAGGAGAAGAGAGGAGAGGAGAGGAGAGGAGAGGAGAGGAGAGGAGATGAGAGGAGAGGAGAGGAGAGGAGAGGAGAGGAGAGGAGAGGAGAGGAGAGGAGAGGAGAGGAGAGGAGAGGAGAGGAGAGGAGAGGAGAGGAGAGGAGAGGAGAAGAGGAGAGTAGAAGAGAGGAGAGGAGAGGAGAGAAGATGAGTGAGGAAGAGGAGAGAAGAGGGTGGAAGAGAGGAGAGAAGAGGAGGGAGGAAGAGAAGAGAGGAGAGTGGAAGTAGAGGAGAGAAGAGGAGGGTGGAAGAAAAGAGAGGAGAGAAGAGTGGAAGATAAAAAAACATGGAACAGGCAGCAGAACAAGAACGCGAGCGAGTGGGGAATGAGAGAGATGCCTGGCAGGCCTGCAGATGTCTGGCAGTGATGTTCGAGGCAGGCATGCAGCAGTGTAGAGTGGAGGGAGAAGGAGAGGGAAAGGGAGCGGCGGTGTTGTGGCTGCCAGACAGCGGCTAAGTGATTAGGGACGCGCAGCGTAACCCTGCGCCATATTTAGCCACGGCGGGGCGCTGGGGACCCAGTGCTCCCCTTGAGGGCCAGCACCAGATGTTTGGAACTGTTGTGGC
The DNA here is from genome assembly GCF_036934945.1 of Oncorhynchus masou masou. Taxonomy (NCBI): domain Eukaryota; kingdom Metazoa; phylum Chordata; class Actinopteri; order Salmoniformes; family Salmonidae; genus Oncorhynchus; species Oncorhynchus masou. Next base: position 69,555,362 of record NC_088220.1, read on the forward strand.
ACGCATGGTGGAGCAGGGTGGCAGCGGGGTGGCACAGCAAGCCTGGGTTCCTGCAAGGATAACAGTTTGTTTACCCCGGCTTCCCTCCTCCACAGAGATGGAGACAGAGATAGACACATACAGTCTCTCTTCACCCTCTCCTCTCCCCACAGATGCTACGCTAACAAGTGTCCCCATTAGTAATCCCTACTTCGTCCCCCCCCCCCTCTCTCTCTCTCTCTCTCTCTCTCTCTCTCTCTCTCTCTCTCTCCCTCTCCTTCTCTCTCTCTCTCTCTCTCTCTCACTCTCTCTCTCTCTCTCTCTCTCTTTCTCTCTCTCTCTCCAGGATGCTCGGCCAGAGTCTGACCAAGATAAAGTTTTGACTGGCAGGACCATTTGTTTTAATCAGGTGTTTGCAGATGCTTCCCTGACCTCCATTAGTTACAATTTTAATTTAAATTAACCCCCACTACTACCCCAATTAACCCTCCTCCCCCCTTGCGAGTGCACACAACACTCCCAGCATCTGTTCAAGGGGACCGGGGTCGGGTGAGCCGAGTGAGGAGAGTAGGACACAGCGTGACCACAGACGGTGACACTGTTTGGTTCGTTGCCACTGTAGAGAGAGAGGTGGATATCAGGTTGAGTACACACTGACTGTTCCGGGCTCTCCATTTGGCCCCGGGTGGTCTTCTCTTTCTACCTTGTCCCTGAGCACCACTACAGAGGGCTCAGTCTGGGCCAGCGGGAGGGAAAGAGGGAAAGATGGAGAGAAGGTGGGAGGGAGACGGTGAGATGGTGATAATTACACTGTGGTTCATATCTTAAGCTATCCTTCTTCAGATGAGACTGTATAGGAGCGTAGCACAGAGCATGCATGGGTTTTCTAGTCTGTGGGGACTATGGTGGGAGAGGCTGTTATTCAGCTGTCCTCCTATACTGGTACAGATGTTGTGTAGGTAGATGGCAGGTGGATTTGTTTATCCTCTCTCACTGCATCCCCAAACAGGCGGGGTACCATCTCCCTCAGCCCCGCATCATTCCAGCTCACCAACCCTTCCTTGAGCACATGATACACAAGCGGGGGGGGGGGGGGGGGGCACCATGCCAACTTTGAGACACCACTGGACCCCTTCACTGCCCTCCCCTTCACCTGTGTCCCCTCCCTCAAGTCTTCAAATCTAATCAATCAAATTTTATGGGTCAAATACACATTGTTAGCAGATGTTATTGCCAGTGTTGCAAAATGCTCTTGCTTCTAGATCCAACATTGTTGCAGTATCTAACAGGTAATATCTAACAATTTCACAACAAAACCTAATACACACAATCTAGTAAAGGAATGAGATAAGAATATATAAAAATAAAATATACGGATGAGTAGTGACAGAGCGGCTAAGATGCAATAGATAGTGTAGTATACAGTACATACATATGAGATAAGCAATGTGAGATATGTAAACATTCCAGCAGCCTACCACCCTGCATCCCACTGCTGGCTTGCTTCTGAAGCTAAACAGGGTTGGTCCTGGTTGGTCCCTGGATGGGAGACCAGGTGGTGTTGGAGGGCCAGTAGGAGGCACTCTTTCCTCTGGTCTAAAAAAAAATATTCCGATATCCTAGGGAAGTGATTGGGGACACTGCTCTGTGTAGGGTGCTGTCTTTCGGATGGGACGTTAAACGGGTGTCCTGACTCTCTGAGGTCATTAAAGATCCCATGGTACTTATTGTAAGAGTAGGGATGTTAACCCCAGTGTCCTGGCTAAATTCCCAATGTATTAAAGTGACCAATGATATTACATCGGTAGGTAGGTATCCGCCTCTCTGTGCTACTGATGGCTGTTTAACAATCTGATGGCCTTGAGATAGAAGCTGTTTTTCAATCTCTTTGTCCCAGCTTTGATGCACCTGTACTGACCCCGCCTTCTGGATGGAATCGGGGTGAATAGGCAGTGGCTCGGGTGGTTATTGTACTTGATGATATTTTTTGTCTTCCTGTGACATCAGGTGTTGTAGGTGTCCTGGAGGGAACCAGTTATGAATTGTGCAGACCGCACCACCCTCTGGAGAGCCCTGTGGCTGTGGGCAGTGCAGTTGCCGTACCTGATGGTGATGCAGCCCGACAGGATGCTCTTGATAGTTCACCTGTAAAAGTTAGTGAGGGTTTTCGGTGACAAGCCACATTTTTTCAGCCACCTGAGGTTGAAGAGGTGCTGGTGCGCCTTCTTCACCACGTTGTCTATGTGCGTGGACCATTTCAGATATGTCGGTGATATGTACCGAGGTACTTAAATCTTTCCATCTCCACTGCTGTCCCGTCGATGTGGATAGGGGGGTGCTCCCTTGGCTGTTTCCTGACATCCACGATCATCTCTTTTGTTTTGCTGACATTGAGTGTGGGGTTATTTTTCTGACACCACACTCCGAGGGCCCTCACCTCCTCTCTGTAGGTCGTCTCGTCGTTGTTGGTAATCAAGCCTACCACTGTTAAGTCGTCTACAAACTTGATGATTGAGTTGGAGGTGTGTATGGCCACGCAGTCATGGGTGAACAGGGAGTACAGGAGGGGGCTGAGAACGCACACTTGTGGGACCCCAGTGTTGCGGATCAGCGGAGTGTAGATGTTGTTTCCTACCTTCACCACCTGGGGGCGGCCCTTCAGGAAGTCCAGGACCAAGTTGCACAGGGCGGAGTCGAGGCCCAAGGTCTCGAGCTTAACGACAAGTTTGGAGGGTACTATGGTGTTAAATGCTGAGCTGTAATCGATGAACAGGGATAGGGGCTGATTTAATATGTTCGTAAACACACCTGCCAGCTGGTCTGCACATGCGCTGAAGACACGGCTAGGGATGCCGTCTGGGCCATCAGCCTTGCGAGGGTTAACATGTTTAAATGTTTTACTCACATCGGCCACGGAGATGGAGAGCCCACAGTCTTTGGTAGCGGTTAGTGTTGGTGGCACTGTATTGTCCTCAAAGTGCGCAAAGAAGTTGTTCAATTTGTCTGGAAGCAAGACGTCGATGTCCATGACGGGCTGGTTTTCTTTTTTAAATCTGTGATTGTCTGTTGACCCTGCCACATATGTCTTGTGTTTGAGCCGTTGAATTGAGATTCCACTTTGTCTCTATACTGATACTTTGCTTGTTTGATTGCCTTACATTGGGAATAACTACACTGTTTGTATTCGTCCATATTCCCAGTTGCCTTGCCATGATTAAAAGCAGTTTTGTGAGAATGCTGCCATCAATCCACGGTTTCTGGTTAGGGAAGGTTTTAATGGTCACAGTGGGTACAACATCTCCTATACACTTCCTTATAAACTCGTTCACCCCAGCTACAATAAATGCAGCCTCAGGATATATGGTTTCCAGTTTGCCTAAAGTCCAGTGAAGTTCTTGGTATCCACATGCGGGGGAATATACATGGCTGTGACAATAATGGAGGAGAGTTCTCTTGGGAGATAATATGGAGATAATATGGTCTGCATTTGATTGTGAGGAATTCTAGGCCAGCTGAACAAAAGGACTTGAGTTCCTGTATGTTGTTACAATTCCACCATGAGTCGTTAATCATGAAACATACACCCTGCCCTTCTTCTTACCGGAGAGAAGTTTATTCCTGTTGGCACGATGCACTGAAAATCCCATTGGCTGCACTGACTCCGACAGCATGTCCCAAGCTAGCCATGTTTCCGTGAAACAGAGTATGTTACAATCCCGGATATCTCTTTGGAAAGCAACTCTTGCCCTAACTTCTTTCTTAACTAGGGACCGGACATTAGCAAGTAATATAGTCAGAAGCGGTGAATGGTGTGCGCGCATCTGAAGCCTCACTTGAAGACCGCTCCGCCACCCTCTTCTATGGCGGTGTTGTTTTGGGTCGGCCTCTAGAATCAGTTCGAATGCCCTGGGAGGTGCAGAAAAAGGATCCGCTTTGGGAAAGTCGTATTCCTGGTCGTAATGCTGGTTGTGCTGGTAAATTGACGTCTCTCTGATATCCAATAGATCTTCCCACGTGTATGTAATAACACTTAAGCTTTTCTGGGCTAACAATGTAAGAGATAATACATTAAAAAAAATACTGCACAGTTTCCTAAGGAATGGAAGCAAAGCTGCCATCTCTATCAGCGCCATCTTTACTAGTCCGGAATGGGGTGGGGTGGGGGGGGGGTACCGGACAAGGAGATGGAGTTAGGGAGGGTGGGCACTGAACAGGGAGGAGTGAGGGAAGGTACTGAACAGGGAGAAGTGGTGAAGGAGGGTGGGTAAGGAACAGGGAGAAGGGGAAGGTTACTGAACAGGGAGAAGGGGTGAGGGGGGAGGGTACTGAATAGGGAGAAGGAGTGAGGGAGGGTACTGAACAGGGAGAAGGGGAAGGGTACTGAACAGGGAGAAGGGGTGAGGGAGGGAGGGTACTGAACAGGGAGAAGGGGGAGGGTGGGAGGGTTCTGAACAGGGAGAAGGGAGAAGGGGAAGGGTACTGAACAGGGAGAAGGGGTGAGGGAGGGAGGGTACTGAACAGGGAGAAAGGGTGAGGTAGGGCACTGAACAGGGAGAAAGGGTGTTGTAGGGTTCTGAACAGGGAGAAGGGGGAGGGTAGGAGGGTACTGAACAGGGAGAAGGGGGAGGGTGGGAGGGTTCTGAACAGGGAGAAGGGGGAGGGTGCTAAAAAGGGAGAAGAGGAAGGTAGGGTACTGAACAGGGAGAAGGGGGGAGGGAGGGTACTGAACAGGGAGAAGGGGGAGGGAGGGTACTTAACAGGGAGAAGGGGGAGGGAGGGTACTTAACAGGGAGAAGGGGGAGGGAGGGTACTTAACAGGGAGAAGGGGGAGGGAGTGTACTTAACAGGGAGAAGGGGGGTACTGAACAGGGAGAAGGGGGAGGGTGCTAAAAAGGGAGGAGAGGAAGGTAGGATACTGAACAGGGAGAAGGGGGAGGGAGGGTACTGAACAGGGAGAAGGGGGAGGGAGTGTACTTAACAGGGAGAAGGGGGAGGGAGTGTACTTAACAGGGAGAAGGGGGAGGGAGGGTACTGAACAGGGAGAAGGGGGAGGGAGTGTACTTAACAGGGAGAAGGGGGAGGGAGTGTACTTAACAGGGAGAAGGGGGAGGGAGTGTACTTAACAGGGAGAAGGGGGTACTGAACAGGGAGAAGGGGAGGGAGTGTACTTAACAGGGAGAAGGGGGGTACTGAACAGGGAGAAGGGGGAGGGAGTGTACTTAACAGGGAGAAGGGGGTACTGAACAGGGAGAAGGGGGAGGGAGTGTACTTAACAGGGAGAAGGGGGTACTGAACAGGGAGAAGGGGGAGGGAGTGTACTTAACAGGGAGAAGGGGGTACTGAACAGGGAGAAGGGGGAGGGTGCTAAAAAGGGAGGAGAGGAAGGTAGGATACTGAACAGGGAGAAGGGGGAGGGAGGGTACTGAACAGGGAGAAGGGGGAGGGAGGGTACTGAACAGGGAGAAGGGGGAGGGAGTGTACTTAACAGGGAGAAGGGAGGGTACTGAACAGGGAGAAGGGGAGGGAGCGTACTTAACAGGGAGAAGGGAGGGTACTGAACAGGGAGAAGGGGGAGGGAGTGTACTTAACAGGGAGAAGGGAGGGTACTGAACAGGGAGAAGGGGGAGGGAGTGTACTTAACAGGGAGAAGGGGGGGTACTGAACAGGGAGAAGGGGGAGGGAGTGTACTTAACAGGGAGAAGGGGGGTACTGAACAGGGAGAAGGGGGAGGGAGTGTACTTAACAGGGAGAAGGGAGGGTACTGAACAGGGAGAAGGGGGAGGGAGTGTACTTAACAGGGAGAAGGGGGAGGGTACTGAACAGGGAGAAGGGGGAGGGAGTGTACTTAACAGGGAGAAGGGGGGTACTGAACAGGGAGAAGGGGGAGGGAGTGTACTTAACAGGGAGAAGGGGGGTACTGAACAGGGAGAAGGGGGAGGGAGTGTACTTAACAGGGAGAAGGGAGGGTACTGAACAGGGAGAAGGGGAGGGAGTGTACTTAACAGGGAGAAGGGGGTACTGAACAGGGAGAAGGGGGAGGGAGTGTACTTAACAGGGAGAAGGGGGGTACTGAACAGGGAGAAGGGGGAGGGAGTGTACTTAACAGGGAGAAGGGGGGTACTGAACAGGGAGAAGGGGGAGGGAGTGTACTTAACAGGGAGAAGGGGGGTACTGAACAGGGAGAATGGGGAGGGAGTGTACTTAACAGGGAGAAGGGAGGGTACTGAACAGGGAGAAGGGGGAGGGAGTGTACTTAACAGGGAGAAGGGGGGGTACTGAACAGGGAGAAGGGGGAGGGAGTGTACTTAACAGGGAGAAGGGGGGGTACTGAACAGGGAGAAGGGGGAGGGTGCTAAAAAGGGAGGAGAGGAAGGTAGGATACTGAACAGGGAGAAGGGGGAGGGAGGGTACTTAACAGGGAGAAGGGGGGGTACTGAACAGGGAGAAGGGGGAGGGAGGGTACTTAACAGGGAGAAGGGGGTGTACTGAACAGGGAGAAGGGGGAGGGAGTGTACTTAACAGGGAGAAGGGGGGTACTGAACAGGGAGAAGGGGGGAGGGAGGGTACTTAACAGGGAGAAGGGGGGTACTGAACAGGGAGAAGGGGGAGGGAGGGTACTTAACAGGGAGAAGGGGGTACTGAACAGGGAGAAGGGGGAGGGAGTGTACTTAACAGGGAGAAGGGGGGGTACTGAACAGGGAGAAGGGGGGAGGGAGGGTACAGAAAAGGGAGAAGGGGGAGGGTGCTAAAAAGGGAGAAGAGGAAGGTAGGGTACTGAACAGGGAGAAGGGAAAGTGAGGGTACTTAACAGGGAGAAGGGGGGAGGTACTGAACAGGGAGAAGGGGGGAGGGAGGGTACTGAACAGGGAGAAGGGGGGAGCGAGTGTTCTGAACAGGGATAAGGGGTGAGCGAGAGTACTGAACAGGGATAAGGGGTGAGCGAGAGTACTGAACAGGGAGAAGGGGTGAGCGAGTGTTCTGAACAGGGATAAGGGGTGAGCGAGAGTACTGAACAGGGAGAAGGGGGGAGGTACTGAACAGGGAGAAGGGGGGAGCGAGAGTACTGAACAGGGAGAAGGGTGAGGTAGGGCCCTGAACAGGGAGAAGGGGTGAGGTAGAGTACTGTACGGGGAAAGGGGAGAGGGAGGGAGGGTACTGAACAGGGAGAAGGGTGAGGTAGGGCCCTGAACAGGGAGAAGGGGTGAGGTAGACTACTGTACGGGGAAAGGGGAGAGGGAGGGAGGGTACTGAACAGGGAGAAGGGTGAGGTAGGGCCCTGAACAGGGAGAAGGGGTGAGGTAGAGTACTGAACAGGGAGAAGGGTGAGGTAGGGCCCTGAACAGGGAGAAGGGGTGAGGTAGAGTACTGTACGGGGAAAGGGGAGAGGGAGGAAGGGCCCTGAACAGGGAGAAGGGGTGAGGTAGAGTACTGAACAGGGAGAAGGGTGAGGTAGGGCCCTGAACAGGGAGAAGGGGTGAGGTAGAGTACTGTACCGGGAGAAGGGGAGAGGGAGGGAGGGTACTGAACAGGGAGAAGGGTGAGGTAGGGCCCTGAACAGGGAGAAGGGGTGAGGTAGAGTACTGTACGGGGAAAGGGGAGAGGGAGGGAGGGTACTGAACAGGGGGAAGGGGTGAGTTAAAAGGATTGTGGACCTGCCTCCTGCCTTTTGTAGTCACACATAGTCATCCCTCATGTAGGACCTCCCTTCAGACTGTCCCTTACCTAACCCCACCTAACCCTCCCAGCCCCCAGCACAGTCTGTCTAGGGACCAGAGCCTCAGAGTGGAGGGAATAGAGAGGGTGTGGGGTGATGGGTTGAGAGGTCGGGGGACAGACCCTAGGTGGGCTATGCCCTTGTGCAAGGTGCTTCATCTGAACTGCATCCCCTCAGCTCCAAGTCCTCACTATAGGCAATAGAACAATGTAGTCAGGAGAGGCCAGTATGTTAATAAAGATAATTGAAACAACATCATTAAGCAAAGAAGTAAAGGGTACTCTATATAGTGGCTGTGCAAAGGAGTGGTGAATATTCACTGTCAGTAAGAAATAGCTTATCTAAACCCTATAACCCCTGATCCTCGTCTGATAAACCTCGCCTGTCTGACGAAGCTGGTACATGCAAACTCGTTCATTGGTGGACAAATAGTTTGTTTGTCTCTATGGCCACAATATCCCCTCCTCGCGCCTGTAAAAAAAATACACTTCCTTTTTAATATGTTGACCTACCTGGAAATATTTCCCAGTTTTGGAATCCCAATCAGGGGCTTCCATCGCGCTGGCAACATCCATCGGGGGAACAAATTACAGTGGGGATTAGGATTGGGAGGAATAACCCAGTGTTTTATCAGCAAGGCCATGTACCAGCACAGAGCGAGCTGCTTATATTTCAGGTAAACATAATCCAGACTCTGCTCTCTGGGGGTAGATTCAATTAAGATACAGGACAACTTTGTTAATGCGGCCGTATCTTAATACCCCTGCTATGACTGGTAATTAATCTAGGTTTAGGGGTGGAGCTAAACCAGGAACCAGGGACAGGAACAGAGAAGGATTATACTAGTGCTGTCGCTGCTGTTTCTGCTGTTGCTTCTGTTGCTGATGTTGCTGCTGTTGCTGATATTGCTGATGTTGTTGCTATTGCTGATGATGGTGCTGTTGCTGATGTTGCTGCTGTTGCTGATGTTGCTGATGTTGCTGATGTTGATGTTGCTGCTGATGTTGCTGATGTTGCTGATGATGGTGCTGTTGCTGCTGTTGCTGATGTTGTTGCTGATGTTGGTGCTGTTGCTGCTGCTGTTGCTGAGGTTGCTGATGTTGTTGCTGTTGGTGATGTTGCTGCTGTTGCTGCTGCTGTTGCTGCTGTTGCTGATGATGGTGCTGATGCTAATAATGGTGCTTTTGCTGCTGTTGCTTCTGTTGTTGCTGCTAATGTTGCTGTTGCTGCTGTTGTTGCTGATATGGCTACTATGGCTGGACCTGGCAGAAGACTGTAGAGAAGTGTGTCTGTATTATGTTGATCCTGGGCTCCACTGTGTATGCTGACTTCCTTTCTGCTGGACATTCCATCAATGTTACAGTCATTGGTATATGTTCTTGATTAAAGGCAACAGAGGCCATTATGAGATGTGTATGCAGTATTAGTTGACCATCAATGGAAGGGAGGGACCAAACCCCCTAACCCCAGGAGTTGTTCATCAGCACAACGACCACCTCACTGGATCTCCAGATAGCCACTCCCATATCCCGCGGACGTGTGATGAGGCGAACAGAGTGACTATGTTCTTCCCTCTGGATGTCAATACAGTATGTACCCACTGGGCACAGAGATCATTTCAACATCTAGTTTTGATTTAGGTTTGGTTGAGTTGTAAACTAATGTGAATTCGAAATGAAATCAACCAAAAAATGTTGCCTTGCTATTGGATTAAGGTTAAAAGTAATGTGAAAAAAAGAATTATCTTATGTTGATGAGCTTTTGCCCAGTGGGTATTGACAGTGACAGGTAATTGACAGTGACCGTCTGGTATTAGAACAGGACATTAAAAGTAGTTCCGTGGAGGGGAGAGCTCTGTGGAAGCCCTGGTAGACCACAGAGACTCTGAGTCTTATTCAGATGATGTGCTGCAGATGCTTGTCCTTGAAGAAAGGGAATTAGAGGCCGCACCAAGTGAAAGGGAAAGGGGAGGGGGAGAGAAAGCAGTAGAGAAATAGTGAGAGAGAGAAGATAGGGATAGAGAGGTAACAAAGCACAGCCCGAGTTGTTCACAGGGAGGCTGATGTACGGAGCACTGACTCTGACAAAAGTGTAACCACAGGACGAAGCAGACAATCCCCTCTTCTGGAAACAGAGATCAAAGTGGATTTAAGTAGTCAGGTCTTGTTCCATGCAATTCAACAGCTAGGCATCCAGCTCTACTTTACTTTTTACTCCATGTTGAGTTTCTAGCTCCCAGCGCGAGCGGAGATAGAGCATCGGAACTTTGGAACAAGGCTTGAACAGCTTGAACAGCGTTCCCGGGAAGCTTGGTAATTACCATAAAAAAATGAATGTCCTTGGAAAAGCGTGGGATTTTGTTAGAAGGTGATGATGACAAACATTTCTTACAGTGAAAGAATGCTCAATGCTTTTGTTCTCTCAAGGCCTCAAATTCCTATTAGTACATACTTAAAACAGTAATTTTGGCCATTTCTAAATAATTGCTCCCTATCTCAAACTTTAAATTGTGATTGGAGCTTCCCTTTTCGCTGTTGTTTTCGTCTTCATCCTAATAGTCCTCATCATCCTCACAGAAGACATATAGACAAACCCTTCAGCCTACTTTTGAACTGTGGTCACATACTGTACGCACTAAATACGCAGACATTGTCCATACCTTCATTTACTGAGACATTCTTTCTGCAGCTACAACGTTCTATATGGAAAAGAAAAAGGAAAGATAATATACAGTTGTTCCAATAGGAAGCAATGAGGACAAGTCTACACCGACATGGAGCAGCAGAAGATTAGACATCTCCAGGGAGAACGAGTGTGTTCACCACCTAATAACAATTGGGAGAGAGTAAGAGGGTGTACTGTTCGTATTGACAACACGAAAGATAGAGGAGTGGGAGGTTAGAGGCATGCAGTAGGGACACATCTCTGTGCGTAGACAGCAATAAATAGATAGGGAGGGGAAAGACTGATAGAGACAAAGAATAAAGAATGAAGAGAGAATAATCGAGGCATTACAAGAATGCAGAACCACACAGAGGCAGAAAGAAGATGGAAAGGAGAGGGGAGAGGACAGAGGAGATGAGGGAAGAGGGGCAGGGTAATTTATTATTTGTTTTGTTTTTACAAACGCTGTTCTCAGAGACATTCAATTTATTCCCGAGTGCCGGAGCAGCGGCGTCTTGGCATGAGGGGATGTCACGTCAGCACCATGGAGAGACAGGACGGTCCAACAGCATTACAATACCTCAGAGTCCCTACAACCTCCACATGAGACAGGGAGAGGGGGGGGGGGTAGAGGGAGAGAGAGAGTGAGAGCGAGAGAGAGTAGAGAGAGAGAAGGTCTGGGCCTAAACCACACAAATACAACTCTAGACACTATGGAAGACAAAGCTTTTACTATCTCGTCCTGCAGTATACGAGGCATGAGGTCATCTGCTTTTGGCCTAAAGAGCAGGAACCCAGACTTCAAAGAAATTGGAAATACATCCTACAAAAAAAACATGCTATTGAGACGGACCCACCGGTTGCCCTCTAAGTTACAGAGAGCTGTTAGTCCCATCCACCAAACTAGATCAGACCTAACCCACTCTATTAAATTAGTCAAAACAGAAAAATGTTACATCTGGATAGAAATTAATAAGGAAATGATCTCAACCGAGAACAACGTCCTCATGTGTGCTACCTATATCCACGCAATAGAATCCCCATACTTTAATAAAGACAGCTTCTCCATCCTGGAGGGGGAAATCAATCATTTCCAGGCCCAGGGACATGTACTAGTCTGTGGCTACCTAAATGCCAGAACTGGACAAAAACCTGACACCCTCAGCACACAGGGGGACAAACGCCTACCAGGAGGTGACAGCACACCACTGACACCCCTATCAAATCACAGGAAAATCAAACTCTACTTGAACAGAGCTATGCTCAATCATGAGGCATCAAAGCCAAAGGAACTGAATAATGTTAAGAAATGCTATAGATGGAAGGAAACTAGTATGGAAATCTACCAAAAAACAATTTGACAACAACAAATTCAAATCCCTTCTAGATAATTTCCTGGACAAAATGTTTCACTGTAATAGTGAAGGTGTAAACTTAGCAGTAGAAAACCTAAACAGTATATTTGACCTCTAAGCTTCCCTATCAAATCAAAAAATGTTAAGCAGACAACCTAAGAAAATGAACAGCAATGACAAACGGTTTGAAGAAGAATGCAAAAACCTAAGAAATAAATTGAGAAACCTATCCAACCAAAAACGTAAAGACCCAGAAAACCTGAGCCTTAACTATTGTGAATCACTAAAACAATACAGAAATGCACTACAGAAGAAGAAGGAGCAGCATGTCAGAAATCAGCTCAATGTAACTGAAGAATTCATAGATCTAATCTGCTTTTTGTTCTATGTAGCTCTGTCTGTATGCTATGTCTTGTTTGTTCTATGTTGCTCTGCGTGTGCTCACTGCTCAATGATTGTCTATATTGTAATTGTTTTTAATAACCTGCCCAGGGACTGTGGTTGAAAATTAGCCGGCTGGCTAAAACCCGCACTTTTACTGAAACACTGATTAATGCGCACTGTCCAACCACTTCTGGGAAAAACAGAAAACGCTAAACAAACAACAACACAAAGAGTTATCTATCCAAAACAGAGATCTATGGATAAACCACTTTTCCAATGTTTTTGGCTCTTTAAGAACAAATAGTAAAAATATATACATGATCAAATACAAATTTTAAAATCAACTTTAAAAGACTACCAGAACACACTGGATTTCCAATTACATTAAATGAACTACAGAACAAAATACAAACCCTCCAAACCAAAAAATGGCCTGTGGGGTTGATGGTATCCTAAATAAAAATGTTAAATATACAGACCACAAATTCCAATTGGCTATACTGAAACTCTGTAACATCATTCTCTGCATTATAATTAATAGCAAACACATTTCCTCAGCAAAAACAATGTACTGAGCAAATATCAAATAGGATTTTTACCAAATGAAATTACGACAATCCACGTATTCCCCCTGCACACCATAATTGACAAGCAAACAAAACAAAGGCAAAGTATTCTCATGCTTTGTTGATTTCAAAAAAGCTTTCGACTCAATATTGCATGACGGTCTTCTTTACAAATTGATGGAAAGTGGTGTTGGGGGAAAAACAAACAACATTATAAAATCCATGTACACAAACAACAATTGTGCGGTTAAAATTGGCAAAAAACACACATATTTTCATTACACAGGGCCGGGTGGTGAGACAGGGATGAAGCTTAAGCCTCACCCTCTTCAACATATATATAGCAACAAATTGGTAAAGGCAATAAAACAGTCTGCAACACCTGGCCTCACCCTACTAGAATCTGAAGTCAAATGTCTACTGTTTACTGATGATATGGTGTCTCTGTCACCAACTAAGGAGGACCTACAGCAGCACTTAGATCTTCTGCACGGATTCTGTCAGACCTGGGCCCTGACAGTAAATCTCAGTAAGACAAAGATTATAGTATTCCCGTACCCCTTCAAACATTCAACCTCCAGCTGCACACCCCTTCTAGTACCATGGTCAGCGCACTCTCAAATGTTTTTTTTGCCATCATTGTAAGCCTGTCACACACTCTATATGATACATTTATTAAACATAAGAATGAGTTTTTGTCACAACCCGGCTTGTGGGAAGTGACAAAGAGCTCTTATAGGACCTGGACACAATTAATAATATCATATTAATCTAAAATGTTGCTCTTTATTTAACCATCTTACATATAAAACGTTATTTGTTAATTGAAAACATGAATAATTCACCACAGGTTAATGAGAAGGGTGTGTCTGAAAGGATGCACATGACTCTGCAATGTTGGGTTGTATTGGAGAGTCTCAGTCTTAAATCATTTCCACACACAGTCTGTGCATGTATTTAGTTTTCATGCTAGTGAGGGCCGAGAATCCACTCTCACATAGGTGCTTGGTTGTAAAGACAATCATTGTCTTCACAGCACGATTTGCAAAGGCAGGATATTAGGAGCGCAGCCCAATACAGAAATCTGGTAGTGGCTTCTGATTAAAATACATTTTTACAGAACCGCTTGTTGCAATTTTGATGAGGCTCTCTTGTTCAGATATCGGTAAGTGGACTGGAGGCAGGGCATGAAAGAGATAACGAATCCAGTTGTTTGTGTCATCCGTTTTGGCAAAGAACCTGCGTATTTGCACACCCAACTCACTCAGGTGCTTCTCTATATCACATTTGACATTGTCTGTAAGCTTGAGTTCATTTGCAAACAAAAAAATAATACAATGATAGAAAGACCTGTTTGTTGTCCTTGTTAATGCAGGCAGAGAAGAGCTCCAACTTCTTAATCATAGCCTCAATTTTTTCAAAAATATAGTTGCCGGAGAGTCCCTGTAATCCTAGATTCCGATCATTCAGGCAAGAAAAAACATCACCCATGTAGGCCAGTTGTGTGAGAATCTCATCATCATGCAAGCGGTCAGACAAGTGAAAATGATGGTCAGTAATGAAAACTTCAAACTCGTCTCTCAATTTAAAAAAATGTGTCAATACTTTGCCCTTGATAACCAGCGCACTTCTGTATGTTGTCCAAGCATTACATGGCCGCTGAAAATATCATTGCATAGTGCAGAAAATACACAAGAGTTCAGGGGCCTTGCTTTAACAAAGTTATCCATTTTCACTGTTGCGTCCAAAACTTCTTTCAAGCTGTCAGTCATTACTTTGGCAGCAAGAGCCTCTCGGTGGATGCTGCAGTGTACCCAAGTGGTGTCTTCCTGTCATGGCTTTTGCACCATCAGTACAGATACCACCACATCTTGACCACCAAAGTCCATTTGATGTCACAAAGCTGTCCAATACATGAAAAATATCCTCTCATGTTGTCCTGGTTTCCAGTGGTTTGCAGAGAGGATGTCTTCCTTAATTGACCCCGCATAAAAGTAATGGACATATACTGTACCAGGAGCTGTGCCAGGCCTGCTACGTCTATTGACTCATCCAGCTGTAATGCATATAATACACTGGCTTGTATGCAAAACAGTAATTGTTTCAAAACATTTCCTGCATGTCACTGATGCGTCGTGAAACAGGGCTGTTTGATGGAGTAATTGTCTGTACAGTTTTTTGGGGCCTTTTCCCCCAGCATTGTCCCAGCCATATCCATGGTTGCAGGAAAAATTAAGTCCTCCACAATTGTATGGGTCTTGCCTGTCCTAGCCACTCGGTAGCTCACCATATAAGACACTACTAGCCCCGTCTTATTAATGGTATCTGTTGCTTTTATACATGTCTTACTACTAGAAATTCATCTTAATTCTCTCTCAAAAAACTCCCGTGGCTTATTTTTCAAATTGGCATATTTTGTTTCAAAATGTCTGTGCAAGAGTGAAGGTTTCATTGAGTTGTGAGATAGTACTTTTACACATACAACACACTGTGGCTTAGGAAAGGCACTACTCCCAATATAAGTTAACCCCAAACCAATGTAGTTCTCATCATATTTGCGCCTCTTCGATGGTCCAACGTCCCTGTCTGTTGTTTTCCAGGTTAAAGGGAGCAGTAGCTTTTCGGATGCATCAGATGTCCATGCTAGCTGGGCTATCAACAAATGTAGAATTACTGATGCTAGCATTGGATGTGCTCATAGAAGCAAAACAACTTGTGTTGTCGACAGGTGCAGGTGTGGTACTGCTGGTAGTACAGTACTACCAATAGAGCTGGTATGTGTCTCTATGGACGCAGGCCTTACTTTTTAAGCATTTATACATTTTTGAGCAAATGGAAAGAGCAGCAGCTACGTTTGGCTACACATGGACTGTTAGTGGAATTTCCTCGAGAGAGTAAAGGTTCATTTGATTGGATGTTAATTATTTGACAAGGCTACCAGTATTTGACATTGTGCTGTTACTTCGCCGAACACTAGATGGTTTCACTATCTAGATGGTTTCTATTCGCGTGAGAGAAAAAAACTCACCCATATGTATAGCCCCGTTGGAAAATATAATTGGACTGTTTGAAAATGTGAGGAATATAAAAATATATATATTTATATTTTAATTTGATATTTTTACAAATTGGAATCACATTTTTATTTGGTGTACCACAATGGCATTGTGCATACCCCTGGGGTACGCATACCCCAGTTTGGGAATACCTGCCTTAGAGCACACAAAAAACTATACATACCTTGGCCTAAGCATCTGCGCCACAATTAACTTACACAAGGATGTGAACGATCTGAGAGGCATGGCAAGAAGGGCCTTCTATCCCATCAAAATAAATATTACATTTGTCATACCAATTAGGATCTGGCAAAATAATACTTGAATCAGTTATAGAACCCATTGCCCTTTATGGTTGTGAGGTCTGGGGTCTGCTCACCAACCAAGAATTCACAAATGGGACAATCTGTGAAGATGGCGCCGAAGAGGACGGCTGACGTTTAACATGCTCCTAACCAATTGTGCTATTTTGTTCTTTTTTTTTTTTACATATTTTGTACATAATGGTACATAATTGTTAATAATGCTGCTGTTTACGACCGAAAACAACTTCTGTACATCAGAACAGCAATTACTCACCACCAACTGGAAAAAGCTCTCCCAGGAACAACCCAAATTCCCAATCAGGTTTCAGGTAAGACCCAAGTGCAGACTGTGTAGAAGTAACAATGTTTACTGCAACAACAGCGACAGGCAAACGAAAGGTCAAGGCAGGCAGGAGTCTATAATCCAGAGTAGCGGCAAAGGTACCGGGCGGCAGCCAGGCTCAGGGTAAGGCAGAGGTGGGTAATCTAGAGGAGGGCAAAGGTACAGGTTGGCAGGCAGGCTCAGACTCAGGGTCAGGTGCAGGCAGAGTGGTCAGGCAGGTGGGTTCTGAGGCAGGACAAGCAAGGGTCAAAACCAGGAAGGCGAGCAAAGAGAGACTGGAAAAAGCAGGAGCTGAGACACAAAATACTGGTTGACTTGAACAAACAAGACGAACTGGCAACAGACAAACAGAGAACACATGTATAAATACACAGGGGATAATGGGGAAGATGGGCGACACCAGGAGGAAATCACAAAGACAGGTAACACAGATCAGGGCGTGACATCCCGGTCAAGAAAATTTGGAGGAAAAGGGGACACAGATCGGGCTGCCTTCAGAGAATCTGTACGCGAGCGAGTAAACTCCCACTGCCATCCGTTCTACTTCCTAACATGCAATCATTGGAAAATCATGAGGCTGGAAAATCATGTGGATATATTGAAGCAACTTCTCAAGACATCAGTCAGGAAGTTGAAGTTTGGTCGCAAATGGGTCTTCCAACTGGACAATGACCCCAAGCATACTTCCAAAGTTGTGGCAAAATGGCTTAAGGACAACAGGTCAAGGTATTGGAGTGGCCATCACAAAGCCCTGACCTCAATCCCATAGAACATTTGTGGACAGAACTGAAAACCTGTGTATGTGCAAGGAGGCCTCCAAGCCTGACTCAGTTACACCAGCTCTGTCAGGAGGAATGGGCCAAAATTCCCCCAACTTATTGTGGGAAGCTTGTGGAAGGCTACCCAGAATGTTTGATCCAAGTTAAATTTGAAGGCAATGCTACCAAATACTTATTGAGTTTATGTAAACTTCTGACCCACTGGGAATGTGATGAAAGAAATAAAAGCTGAAATAAATCATTCTCTCTACTATTATTATTCACATTCTTAAAATAAAGTGGTGATCCTAACTGACATAAGACAGGGAATTTTTACTATGATTAAATGTCAGAAATTGTGAAAAATTGAGTGTAAATGCATTTGGCTAAGGTGTATGTAAAATTCCGACTTCAACTGAATATTTTAGGCGGTGTCAATGGAAAGACCACAAAATTGTCAGAGACTCCAGTCACCTGATTCGTAGACTGTTTTCTCTGCTACCGCACACCAAAGTGGTTCCCAGAGCGCCAAGTCTAGGACCAAAAGGTTCCTTAACAACTTCTACCCACAAGCCATAAGACTGCTGAACAATTGATCAAATGGCCACCGGACTACTACACCCTGTTTGTTTCGTACACTGCTGTTACTCACTGTTTATTACCTATGCATAGTCACTCACCCCTACCTACATGTACAAATTACCTCAACAAACCAGTAACCCCGCACACTGACTCGGTACCCCTTGTACTGTATATAGCCTCATTATTGTTATGTTATTGTGTGACTTTAAAAAAAAAAACTTTTGTTTATTTGGTAAATATTTTCTTAACTCTTCTTGAACTACACTGTTGGTTAAGGGCTTGTAAGTAAGCATTTCACAGTAAGCATGTGGAAAAAAAGTTTGATTTGATTTGAAACACCAAATTGAGAATATCCCCCATGTACAATTGTAACACCAAATAATGTATGCAGAGCAAAATTAGGCCAATACCCGCTATTTAACAAAATCCAGAAAAGAGCCGTTAAATTCTGCTACAACCTAAAAGGAAGCGATTCCTAAACCTTCCATGACAAAGCGATCACCTACAGAGAAAACTGGAGAATAGCCCACGAAGCAGGCTGGTCCTGTCACTCTGTTCACAAACAGACCTCATAGAGCCCCAGGACCCAACCAAATCATGAGAAAAACAAAAAGATAATTACTTGACAAATTGGAAACAATTTACTGAAAAACAGAGCAAACTAGAATGCTATTCGGCCCTAACCAGAGAGTGCACAGTGGCAGAATACCAGACCATTGTGACTGACCCAAAATTAAGGAAATATTTGACTATGTATAGACTCAGTGAGCATAGCCTTGCTATTGAGAAAGGCCACCGAAGGCAGACCTGACTCTCAAGAGAAGACAGGCTATGTGCACACTGCTCACAAAATGAGGTGGAAACTGAGCTGCACTTCCTAACCTCCTGCCCAATGTATGACCATATTAGAGAGACATATTTCCCCCAGATTACACAGATCCACAAAGAATTTGAAAACAAATCCAATTTTGATAAACTCCCATATCTACTGGGTGAAATTCCACAGTGTGCCATCACAGCAGCAAGATTTGTGACCTGTTGCCACGAGAAAAGGGCAACCAGTGAAGAACACACACCATTGTAAATAAAACCCATATGTAATGCTTATTTATTTTA
The DNA here is from genome assembly GCF_036934945.1 of Oncorhynchus masou masou. NCBI lineage: Eukaryota > Metazoa > Chordata > Actinopteri > Salmoniformes > Salmonidae > Oncorhynchus > Oncorhynchus masou. The sequence goes on from NC_088220.1 coordinate 69,574,184, forward strand.
TCTTGTGTCCTTTAACCATTTGTACATTGTTAAAACACTATATATATATAATATGACATTTGTAATGTCTTTATTGTTTTGAAACTGCTGTATGTGTAATGTTTACTGTTAATTGTTATTGTTTATTTCACTTTATATATTCACTTTATATATTATCTACCTCACTTGCTTTGGCAATGTTAGCACATGTTTCCCATGCCAATAAAGTCCTTGAATTGAATTGAATTGAGAGAGAGAGAGAGAGAGAGAGAGAGAGAGAGAGAGAGAGAGAGAGAGAGAGAGAGACAGGGAGAGAGAGCGCTGTCCATCTTCTCATTTATCTCCAGCCCTCTAGGAGTAAGACCTGACCCCCAGGAGTAAGATCCAGGAGTAACCCCAATCAGTAGGAACAGACCCCCATCAGTAAGACCAGACACCCATCAGTTTGACCAGACACACATCAGTAAGACCAGAAACCCATCAGTAAGACCAGACACCCATCAGTAAGAACAGACACCCATCAGTAGGAACAGACACCCATCAGTAAGACCAGACACCCATCAGTAAGACCAGACACCCATCAGTAAGACCAGACACCCATCAGTAAGACCAGACACCCATCAGTAAGACCAGACACCCATCAGTTTGACCAGACACACATCAGTAAGACCAGACCCCCATCAGTAAGAACAGACACCCACCAGTAAGACCAGACACCCATCAGTAAGACCAGACACCCATCAGTAAGAACAGACACCCATCAGTAAGAACATACACCCATCAGTTTGACCAGACACCCATCAGTAAGACCAGACACCCATCAGTAAGACCAGACCCCCATCAGTAAGACCAGACACCCATCAGTAAGACCAGACACCCATCAGTAAGACCAGACACCCATCAGTAAGAACAGACACCCATCAGTAAGAACAGACACCCATCAGTAAGAACATACACCCATCAGTTTGACCAGACACCCATCAGTAAGACCAGACACCCATCAGTAAGACCAGACACCCATCAGTAAGAACAGACACCCATCAGTAAGACCAGACACCCATCAGTAAGACCAGACACCCATCAGTAGGAACAGACACCCATCAGTAAGACCAGACACCCATCAGTAAGAACAGACACCCATCAGTAGGAACAGACACCCATCAGTAAGACCAGACACCCATCAGTAAGACCAGACACCCATCAGTAAGACCAGACACCCATCAGTAAGAACAGACACCCATCAGTAGGAACAGACACCCATCAGTAAGACCAGACACCCATCAGTAAGACCAGACACCCATCAGTAAGACCAGACACCCATCAGTAAGAACAGACACCCATCAGTAGGAACAGACACCCATCAGTAAGACCAGACACCCATCAGTAAGACCAGACACCCATCAGTAAGACCAGACACCCATCAGTAAGACCAGACACCCATCAGTAAGACCAGACACCCATCAGTTTGACCAGACACACATCAGTAAGACCAGACCCCCATCAGTAAGAACAGACACCCACCAGTAAGACCAGACACCCATCAGTAAGAACAGACACCCATCAGTAGGAACAGACACCCATCAGTAAGACCAGACACCCATCAGTAAGACCAGACACCCATCAGTAAGACCAGACACCCATCAGTAAGAACAGACACCCATCAGTAGGAACAGACACCCATCAGTAAGACCAGACACCCATCAGTAAGACCAGACACCCATCAGTAAGACCAGACACCCATCAGTAAGACCAGACACCCATCAGTAAGACCAGACACCCATCAGTTTGACCAGACACACATCAGTAAGACCAGACCCCCATCAGTAAGAACAGACACCCACCAGTAAGACCAGACACCCATCAGTAAGACCAGACACCCATCAGTAAGAACATACACCCATCAGTTTGACCAGACACCCATCAGTAAGAACAGACACCCATCAGTTTGATCAGACACCCATCAGTAAGCTCAGACATCCATCAGTAAGACCAGACACCCATCAGTAAGAACATACACCCATCAGTTTGACCAGACACCCATCAGTAAGACCAGACACCCATCAGTAAGAACAGACACCCATCAGTAAGACCAGACACCCATCAGTTTGACCAGACACACATCAGTAAGACCAGACCCCCATCAGTAAGAACAGACACCCACCAGTAAGCTCAGACACCCATCAGTTTGACCAGACACCCATCAGTAAGAACAGACACCCATCAGTTTGATCAGACACCCATCAGTAAGCTCAGACACCCATCAGTAAGACCAGACACCCATCAGTAGGAACATACACCCATCAGTTTGACCAGACACCCATCAGTAAGACCAGACACCCATCAGTAAGACCAGACACCCATCAGTAAGAACAGACACCCATCAGTAAGACCAGACACCCATCAGTAAGACCAGACACCCATCAGTAGGAACAGACACCCATCAGTAAGACCAGACACCCATCAGTAAGAACAGACACCCATCAGTAGGAACAGACACCCATCAGTAAGACCAGACACCCATCAGTAAGACCAGACACCCATCAGTAAGACCAGACACCCATCAGTAAGAACAGACACCCATCAGTAGGAACAGACACCAATCAGTAAGACCAGACACCCATCAGTAAGACCAGACACCCATCAGTTTGACCAGACACACATCAGTAAGACCAGACCCCCATCAGTAAGAACAGACACCCACCAGTAAGACCAGACACCCATCAGTAAGAACAGACACCCATCAGTAGGAACAGACACCCATCAGTAAGACCAGACACCCATCAGTAAGACCAGACACCCATCAGTAAGACCAGACACCCATCAGTAAGAACAGACACCCATCAGTAGGAACAGACACCCATCAGTAAGACCAGACACCCATCAGTAAGACCAGACACCCATCAGTAAGACCAGACACCCATCAGTAAGACCAGACACCCATCAGTAAGACCAGACACCCATCAGTTTGACCAGACACACATCAGTAAGACCAGACCCCCATCAGTAAGAACAGACACCCACCAGTAAGACCAGACACCCATCAGTAAGACCAGACACCCATCAGTAAGAACATACACCCATCAGTTTGACCAGACACCCATCAGTAAGAACAGACACCCATCAGTTTGATCAGACACCCATCAGTAAGCTCAGACATCCATCAGTAAGACCAGACACCCATCAGTAAGAACATACACCCATCAGTTTGACCAGACACCCATCAGTAAGACCAGACACCCATCAGTAAGAACAGACACCCATCAGTAAGACCAGACACCCATCAGTTTGACCAGACACACATCAGTAAGACCAGACCCCCATCAGTAAGAACAGACACCCACCAGTAAGCTCAGACACCCATCAGTTTGACCAGACACCCATCAGTAAGAACAGACACCCATCAGTTTGATCAGACACCCATCAGTAAGCTCAGACACCCATCAGTAAGACCAGACACCCATCAGTAAGACCAGACACCCATCAGTAAGACCAGACACCCATCAGTAAGACCAGACACCCATCAGTTTGACCAGACACACATCAGTAAGACCAGACCCCCATCAGTAAGAACAGACACCCACCAGTAAGACCAGACACCCATCAGTAAGACCAGACACCCATCAGTAAGAACATACACCCATCAGTTTGACCAGACACCCATCAGTAAGACCAGACACCCATCAGTAAGACCAGACCCCCATCAGTAAGACCAGACACCCATCAGTAAGACCAGACACCCATCAGTAAGACCAGACACCCATCAGTAAGAACAGACACCCATCAGTAAGAACAGACACCCATCAGTAAGAACATACACCCATCAGTTTGACCAGACACCCATCAGTAAGACCAGACACCCATCAGTAAGACCAGACACCCATCAGTAAGAACAGACACCCATCAGTAAGACCAGACACCCATCAGTAAGACCAGACACCCATCAGTAGGAACAGACACCCATCAGTAAGACCAGACACCCATCAGTAAGAACAGACACCCATCAGTAGGAACAGACACCCATCAGTAAGACCAGACACCCATCAGTAAGACCAGACACCCATCAGTAAGACCAGACACCCATCAGTAAGAACAGACACCCATCAGTAGGAACAGACACCCATCAGTAAGACCAGACACCCATCAGTAAGACCAGACACCCATCAGTAAGACCAGACACCCATCAGTAAGAACAGACACCCATCAGTAGGAACAGACACCCATCAGTAAGACCAGACACCCATCAGTAAGACCAGACACCCATCAGTAAGACCAGACACCCATCAGTAAGACCAGACACCCATCAGTAAGACCAGACACCCATCAGTTTGACCAGACACACATCAGTAAGACCAGACCCCCATCAGTAAGAACAGACACCCATCAGTAGGAACAGACACCCATCAGTAAGACCAGACACCCATCAGTAAGACCAGACACCCATCAGTAAGACCAGACACCCATCAGTAAGAACAGACACCCATCAGTAGGAACAGACACCCATCAGTAAGACCAGACACCCATCAGTAAGACCAGACACCCATCAGTAAGACCAGACACCCATCAGTAAGAACAGACACCCATCAGTAAGAACATACACCCATCAGTTTGACCAGACACCCATCAGTAAGACCAGACACCCATCAGTAAGACCAGACCCCCATCAGTAAGACCAGACACCCATCAGTAAGACCAGACACCCATCAGTAAGACCAGACACCCATCAGTAAGAACAGACACCCATCAGTAAGAACAGACACCCATCAGTAAGAACATACACCCATCAGTTTGACCAGACACCCATCAGTAAGACCAGACACCCATCAGTAAGACCAGACACCCATCAGTAAGAACAGACACCCATCAGTAAGACCAGACACCCATCAGTAAGACCAGACACCCATCAGTAGGAACAGACACCCATCAGTAAGACCAGACACCCATCAGTAAGAACAGACACCCATCAGTAGGAACAGACACCCATCAGTAAGACCAGACACCCATCAGTAAGACCAGACACCCATCAGTAAGACCAGACACCCATCAGTAAGAACAGACACCCATCAGTAGGAACAGACACCCATCAGTAAGACCAGACACCCATCAGTAAGACCAGACACCCATCAGTAAGACCAGACACCCATCAGTAAGAACAGACACCCATCAGTAGGAACAGACACCCATCAGTAAGACCAGACACCCATCAGTAAGACTAGACACCCATCAGTAAGACCAGACACCCATCAGTAAGACCAGACACCCATCAGTAAGACCAGACACCCATCAGTTTGACCAGACACACATCAGTAAGACCAGACCCCCATCAGTAAGAACAGACACCCACCAGTAAGACCAGACACCCATCAGTAAGAACAGACACCCATCAGTAGGAACAGACACCCATCAGTAAGACCAGACACCCATCAGTAAGACCAGACACCCATCAGTAAGACCAGACACCCATCAGTAAGAACAGACACCCATCAGTAGGAACAGACACCCATCAGTAAGACCAGACACCCATCAGTAAGACCAGACACCCATCAGTAAGACCAGACACCCATCAGTAAGACCAGACACCCATCAGTAAGACCAGACACCCATCAGTTTGACCAGACACACATCAGTAAGACCAGACCCCCATCAGTAAGAACAGACACCCATCAGTTTGACCAGACACCCATCAGTAAGAACAGACACCCATCAGTTTGATCAGACACCCATCAGTAAGCTCAGACATCCATCAGTAAGACCAGACACCCATCAGTAAGAACAGACACCCACCAGTAAGCTCAGACACCCATCAGTTTGACCAGACACCCATCAGTAAGAACAGACACCCATCAGTTTGATCAGACACCCATCAGTAAGCTCAGACACCCATCAGTAAGACCAGACACCCATCAGTAAGACCAGACACCCATCAGTAAGACCAGACACCCATCAGTAAGACCAGACACCCATCAGTTTGACCAGACACACATCACTAAGACCAGACCCCCATCAGTAAGAACAGACACCCACCAGTAAGACCAGACACCCATCAGTAAGACCAGACACCCATCAGTAAGAACATACACCCATCAGTTTGACCAGACACCCATCAGTAAGACCAGACACCCATCAGTAAGACCAGACCCCCATCAGTAAGACCAGACACCCATCAGTAAGACCAGACACCCATCAGTAAGACCAGACACCCATCAGTAAGAACAGACACCCATCAGTAAGAACAGACACCCATCAGTAAGAACATACACCCATCAGTTTGACCAGACACCCATCAGTAAGACCAGACACCCATCAGTAAGACCAGACACCCATCAGTAAGAACAGACACCCATCAGTAAGACCAGACACCCATCAGTAAGACCAGACACCCATCAGTAGGAACAGACACCCATCAGTAAGACCAGACACCCATCAGTAAGAACAGACACCCATCAGTAGGAACAGACACCCATCAGTAAGACCAGACACCCATCAGTAAGACCAGACACCCATCAGTAAGACCAGACACCCATCAGTAAGAACAGACACCCATCAGTAGGAACAGACACCCATCAGTAAGACCAGACACCCATCAGTAAGACCAGACACCCATCAGTAAGACCAGACACCCATCAGTAAGAACAGACACCCATCAGTAGGAACAGACACCCATCAGTAAGACCAGACACCCATCAGTAAGACCAGACACCCATCAGTAAGACCAGACACCCATCAGTAAGACCAGACACCCATCAGTAAGACCAGACACCCATCAGTTTGACCAGACACACATCAGTAAGACCAGACCCCCATCAGTAAGAACAGACACCCATCAGTAGGAACAGACACCCATCAGTAAGACCAGACACCCATCAGTAAGACCAGACACCCATCAGTAAGACCAGACACCCATCAGTAAGAACAGACACCCATCAGTAGGAACAGACACCCATCAGTAAGACCAGACACCCATCAGTAAGACCAGACACCCATCAGTAAGACCAGACACCCATCAGTAAGACCAGACACCCATCAGTAAGACCAGACACCCATCAGTTTGACCAGACACACATCAGTAAGACCAGACCCCCATCAGTAAGAACAGACACCCACCAGTAAGACCAGACACCCATCAGTAAGACCAGACACCCATCAGTAAGAACATACACCCATCAGTTTGACCAGACACCCATCAGTAAGAACAGACACCCATCAGTTTGATCAGACACCCATCAGTAAGCTCAGACATCCATCAGTAAGACCAGACACCCATCAGTAAGAACATACACCCATCAGTTTGACCAGACACCCATCAGTAAGACCAGACACCCATCAGTAAGAACAGACACCCATCAGTAAGACCAGACACCCATCAGTTTGACCAGACACACATCAGTAAGACCAGACCCCCATCAGTAAGAACAGACACCCACCAGTAAGCTCAGACACCCATCAGTTTGACCAGTCACCCATCAGTAAGAACAGACACCCATCAGTTTGATCAGACACCCATCAGTAAGCTCAGACACCCATCAGTAAGCTCAGACATCCATCAGTAAGACCAGACACCCATCAGTAAGAACAGACACCCATCAGTAAGACCAGACACCCATCAGTAAGACCAGACACCCATCAGTAAGACCAGACACCCATCATTAAGAACATACACCCATCAGTTTGACCAGACACCCATCAGTAAGACCAGACACCCATCAGTAAGACCAGAAACCCATCAGTAAGACCAGACACCCATCAGTAAGCTCAGACACCCATCAGTAAGACCAGACACCCACCAGTAAGACCAGACCCCCATCAGTAAGAACAGACACCCACCAGTAAGCTCAGACACCCATCAGTTTGACCAGACACCCATCAGTAAGAACAGACACCCATCAGTTTGATCAGACACCCATCAGTAAGCTCAGACACCCATCAGTAAGCTCAGACATCCATCAGTAAGACCAGACACCCATCAGTAAGAACAGACACCCATCAGTAAGACCAGACACCCATCAGTAAGACCAGACACCCATCATTAAGAACATACACCCATCAGTTTGACCAGACACCCATCAGTAAGACCAGACACCCATCAGTAAGACCAGAAACCCATCAGTAAGACCAGACACACATCAGTAGGCTCAGACACCCATCAGTAAGACCAGACACCCACCAGTAAGACCAGACCCCCATCAGTAAGAACAGACACCCACCAGTAAGCTCAGACACCCATCAGTTTGATCAGACACCCATCAGTAAGCTCAGACACCCATCAGTAAGCTCAGACATCCATCAGTAAGACCAGACACCCATCAGTAAGAACAGACACCCATCAGTAAGACCAGCCACCCATCAGTAAGACCAGACACCCATCAGTAAGACCAGACACCCATCAGTAAGATCCGACACCCATCAATAAGATCCCAAGGAGTAAGACCAGACCTCCAGGAGTAAGACCAGACCTCCAGGAGTAAGACCAGACCCCCAGGAGTAAAACCAGACCCCCAGGAGTAAGATCAGACCCGAGGAGTAAGACTAGATCCCCATGAGTAAGACCAGATCCCCAGGAGTAAGACCAGATCCCCAGGAGTAAAACCAGACCCCCAGGAGTAAGATCCCCAGGAGTAAGGCCAGACCCCCAGGAGTAAAACCAGACCCCCAGGAGTAAGATCAGACCCCGAGGAGTAAGACCAGATCCCCAGGAGTAAAACCAGACCCCCAGGAGTAAGATCAGACCCAGAGGAATAAGATCCCCAGGAGTAAAACCAGACCCCAAGAGTAAGATCAGACCCCGAGGAGTAAGACTAGATCCCCAGGAGTAAGACCAAATCCCCAGTGTGACAGGCTTTCAGAGTCTACCATCTCCCCAGGAGAGAGAGATGGTCCTCCCTGGTTGACAGTCACACATCCTCTCCAATCCTACCCCTTTCCCATAGAAAGAGAGAGTGAGAGAGACCAGTACCCCTCTGTGACAACCGCTCAAGGTCTCTCCAACTCCCCAGGAGTTAAACGAATCCCCCAGTGAGATAGCTTCACAGTCTTCCTCCCATGGTCCTCTATGCATGACATCTCCTGTCTGTACAACCCCTCAGGAGACAGAGAGCAGTGGGGGCGGGAGGGGGGGTGACTCTCTCCAGGAGCACCTCAACAACTCTGAAGAAAAAGAGGATAACAAACAGGGCCTTAACCTGAAGAGGTGATGGGGGTTCCCTTCCCCCTTCCTGCTGAATTAAACCAAGATAGAGGAATTCATTAAAAATCTAAGCCCCCCCTCCCCTCTTTCACCATCCTCTCCTTCCTCCCGAACTGCTACCATCCTGTAATCCGACAGATTAATGGCAGAGCATGAAATGTGGCGTTTGCGTTGACAAAAGTTACACGTCAGGGGAGGGGTTGGAGGGCTTTGGTGGGGTGGATTACGTCGTACAGACCCCCTTAATGCCAGCATAATTTGATGGAGCTGCCAATTTGCTGCGTGCGCACTCCTCCCGCCAAAGCCGTCTTTGCGGCTCACTTCTGAGGAAGTTTAAGTTGGACCGGCTGAGAGCCTTGTTCAGGGGAGGGGCTGTTGTCACATTTGTACTAAAGCCCCCCACCTACCACAACCTCCCACCCCCCAGATGACTGTCACAGCACCCATGTCCCCCTCACATAGTGTGGCAGTCAGGTGGGAATTTTCAACCAGTTTCCAAAGGGTACATTTTAAAAAGACCCCAAGACCCTTCACCCATAGGCCAGGAGATGGAGCTCAACCAGATGTAAAAGGTAACATGTACAACATAACACGTATATTGTGACTTTGGTGGGAGCTTCTGAGGTCACTGTAATTCCTAACTTCCCTATAGCAGGAACATGCTTGTCTCTAATCATCTGCAAAGACACACATACCTGTCATCAGTCTCTGTGAAGGGGGAGGAGGGGTGCACATCCAATCAAACTAGTGTAGACTTGTCCCATTGCCCGCCACGTCCTCCCCCCTCCTTGAAATAATACTCATCATTCGAGGGGAGGGGGTCGCTCTTTAGCATCATTCAAAAGACATTTCCAAACTATCGCTCAAAGTGACAGAGGTAGGCACTGGGGGTGAGCCCCAAAACAATCCCGCTCATTCACACCTCTCTGCAGCGTTCTTCCACCCCCCCCCCTCCCCACCCGCATGCAATTAATCCCAGCAAAACATGTCTGATTGAATCTTTTCAAGCAAATCCTTCGCAATGGCTTCTGTTGGTTCACTCCTTGTCAACATCCATTAAAGTATGTTTGTAATTCTCAGGAAGTGGCCATCTTTACAAAATATGGAGCAGAAAGAAAGAAGGGAGGAGAAAGGGAGAAAGAGAAACCAAAACCTCTGGCTCAGACTGATCCCACTGTCTTCAACTTTAATCAACTGTACGTTGACCGCTTGACATCTCTCTCTCTATCGCTCTCTATCCCTTTCTCTCTCCCTCTCTCTCTATAATAATGGGCTGTTTGGAATGCAGGAGGCAAGCTCCACATCAATCATTCGTGCCAGTCCCCCCCCCACCCCCACCTCCCTCCCACCTCCTTCCCGCTGCAATAAATATGCAAATGAGCTGAAGCCAGTCACTGGTAATTTCAAGCTCGGCTCACTAGTGGTAAAAAAGGACACAAATGTATTAATTGCTGGCGGCCGAAGGAATCCCATTTCTGTGGGCATTGATTACACAGGAGGCATGAGTGATTTCGGATGGGGGGGTCTGGGGGGCTGATGGGTGCAAAATCCATTTATGAAGATTGGGGTGGCATGGGATGGGGGTGAGTTATTCACAATAACCCAACCCAGAAATCTTACAGAGGCTTTACCAAATAGTGGTACCTTCATGACCCAGTTAGGACTGGTTATGTAAGGTTTCCTATAAGACATCTAAATCTAGACTGTGTGATCACTGACCAGGATGGGCAACCTTCGTCCAAATACAGACATACAAGAGCATGCATATGCTTACACACACACACACACACACACGCACACACACACACACACTCACACACACACACACACACACACACACACACACACACACACACACACACACACACACTACACTTGGTTTACATGTACGTGTGTGTCCTACCTGGGCAGTGGGCATACACACTCCACTGTGTGCCCACACACGCCACTGTGTGCCCCCCCCTCACCTTCCCCTCCCACAGTAAACAGCGACCTGGGTACGCTCAATACCCAGCTGCATCTGCTAATGTGAGATTATGTCGCGTGGAGACCCAATTATCCACCATTGATCCCAAACAACTCCTAATGGCTCACAGAGCAGCAATGCGCAGAGAGGTACTAGGACCCACTTGGGTGCTTCCGTATGTACACACATGCAAATTCTAGTAGGAGACGAGGTGCTCAAGGTGAAGGTGAACCCTTTCTTTCTGCTGGGTCAGATTTAGGAGTGATTGGGCGTGTGTGTGTGCATGTGTGTGTGCGTTGATGCAAGCATATTTTTGCAGGATGCGGGGTGGATTTGGGGGCTTCCCGGATTAGTATAGAGACAAACTGGTCGTTAAACACAACACAGAGAGATTCAAAAACCCAACCTGACAAACCTTCAATACCAGTAAGCTACTTCACTTTGTTTCAGTAATTAATCCTAATGTGCTTTGTCTCCAGACAGACATTTTCATCGGGGCTTGCCAAGCATTCGAGATTGCCAATTGAGCAATGACAACAACATTGACAAAAGCAACAAGCTTAACATCAGTTAGGCACTTTGTCTGTGAGTGTACATGTGCATGTGTGCCAGCAAGCTGCAAATACCTGAAAAGCCCCATCGTTTCACAGCCCGGGCTGTAGATGCATGGCCAAGCTGAGCCAGAAGTTGAATAAAAAACACCACAATAAAATAACAGCCTGGTCCAACATGGCTGCTGTCCAAGGAATCCCATCTCCCATAAATTATGGCCGTAAACTTTTCCCGCCGTGCGGGATAATTAATTCCTGTACTATACACAAAAGGAAATGCTGGGTGACAAACTTGAAAGCTGCCAGGTCTGCAAAACATTTTCTACTCCGATTCATAAGCAATTTTGTAGTAAATCATCAACCAGAACTGGCTACTTTGGGAGGCAGTGTGGCTGAGGCAGCGTGTGCATAGAACCGTTTTGGAGGCAGGAGGGGGAGAAGGAGGGTGTGGTAAATGAACAAACAGAGAAGATGGAGAAAACAATGGACAAATAATAGTCAAAATACATGTTTGTCATTTAGCAGATAAGCTTATCCAGAGCAATTAGGGTTAAATGCCTTGCTCAAGGGCACAGACAGATTTTCTCCTAATCAGCTCCGAGGTTCAAACCAGGAACATTTCAGTTACTGGCCCAACTCTCTTAACCGCTAGGCTACCTGCCACCCCAAAACAAGCCTGTAAGGTTGTGTATGAGAGACTATGAACACAGTTATAATTGCTTTATTTTTCTCTTTCCAGACATGTTTCTATAGACCAGATATTGATAATGTGTTTTTATGAAGGAAGCTGTGCAAGGCACCTGACAACCACATGCTTCCAGCCTTCCCCTGTGCCAACAATAAGCAAGGAGCATTCCAGTATTCCAAATATCTATTGGACTTAGGCCTACAACAACAAATGACTTATAACCAGCTCCTATAGCGAATGATGGAGGGCAGTATCTAACTCAGGTGGAGAGCTCACTTTGGGCCGGCATTAATCTGGTGCTGAAGCCAATGCAAATATATGGGAGGTGATGGACAGCTAGTGAACTGCTTTACACCAGCTCTGGAAATTAGCCTCATTGCTTGACACAGGCCTTTATCAATGTCTCTGGAATGGGACTTATCTGAATGGGACTGAGGAACTCAGTGGACAAGACAGTGACAGAGTGGGTAGACTCACAGCCATGGCTCAAAGACTCATTACATACATTACATCAGTGTTTAAGGTATTTTCATTCAGATGGGACCTTAAAAATACTAATTGGATTATAAATGCTTTTCTTTACATAAAACGGTTGTTTTTTCTTCAGTTTCGTTTTACATGCTCATCAGCTACACCCCATTACCATAGTCACTGTTTAACTATATTCAGTTTGGGCAAAACAACGTTAGTATCAACAAACATGGTGACAAACAAACAGCAATTTCAATAAACAGCTTCTTGGTGTGGCAGCTATTTATAACATTGATCACCGCTTTTTATAACATTGATCACAGATTTTTATAACATCGATCACAGCTTTTCATAACATCGATCACAGCTGATTATGACACTGATTACAGCTTTTTATAACATTGATACAGCTGTTTATAATATTGATAACAGATTTCTATAACATCGATTACAAGTTTTACAACATTGATCACAGTTGTTTATAACATACAGCTGTTTATATAATTGATCACAACTTTTGATAAAGTTCATCACGGCTGCTTATTACTGTAACGATTCTCATGTTGTGAAGGAGAAGCGGACCAAAATGCAGCGTGGTATTCTTGAGACATGTTTAATAAAGAAAAAAACGAACAATACAAAAACAACAAAACGGAACGTGAAAATCTATACAGCCTATCTGGTGTCAATAAACACAGAGACAGGAACAATCACCCACAAACACACAGTGAAACCCAGGCTACCTAAATATGGTTCCCAATTCTCTGATTGAGAACCATATCAGGCCAGACATAGAAATAGACAAACAAGACATCCAACATAGAATGCCCACTCAGATCACACCAACCAAAACATAGAAACATACAAAGCAAACCATGGTCAGGGTGTGACAATTACATTGATTACAGCTGTCAATAACAATGATTACAGGATTTATACAATTGATCAAATCTGTTTATAACATCGATCACAGCTTTTTATAACATTGATAACAGCTGTTTATAACATTGATCACAGCTTTTATAACATTGATCACAGTTGTTAATAAATTTGAATATTGCTGTTTATAACATTGATCAAGGCTGTTTATAACATTGATCACAGCTTTTTATAACATTTATCACAGCTTTTTATAACATTTATCACAGCTGTATATAACATTGATTAAAGCTGTTCATAACATTGATTACATCGGGTTATAAAATTGATCACAGCTTTACATAACATTGATTAAAGCTTTTATAACATTGATCAAAGTTGTTTAGAACATTGATTAGTGCTGTATATAACATTGATCACAGTTGTTAATAACATTGATCAGAGCATTTTTTTAACATTGATCATAGCTTTCCATAACAATGATCACAGCTTTTTATAACATTGATCACAGCTTTCTATAACATTGATGACAGCGTTTTATAACATTGATTACAGCTTTCTATAACATTGATCGCAGCTTTTTATAACATTGATTATTGCTGTTTATAACAATGATGAGAGCTGTTGATAATATTTGATGAGAGCTATTTATAGTTATAACATTGATCAAAGCTGTTTACAACATTGATCACAGCTGATTATAACATTGATCACAGCTTTTTATTACATTGATCACAGGTTTATATAACACTGATCACAGCTTTTTATAACATTGATCACAACTTTTTATAACATCGATCACAGATGTATATAACACCGATCACAGCTTTTCATTACATCGATCACAGCTGATTATGACACTGATTACAGCTTTTTATAACATTGATACAGTTGTTTATAACATTGAATACAGCGGTTTATATCATTGATCACAACTTTTGATAAAGTTCATCACGGCTGTTTATTACATTGTTTACAGCTGTCAATAACAATGATTAAAGGATTTATAAAATTGATTACAGGTGTTAATACCATTGATCAAAGCATTTTAAAACATCGATCACAGCTTTATATAACATTGAAAAGAGCTGTTTATAACATTGATCACAGCTTTTTAGAACATTGATCACAGCTTTTATAACATTGATCATAGTTGTTAATAACTTTGAATACAGCTGTTTATAACATTGATCAAAGCTGTTTATAACATTGATAAAGGCTGTTTATAACATTAATCACAGCATTTTATAACATTGATCACAGCTTTTTATAACATTGATCACTGCTTTTTATAACATTGATCAAAACTATTAACAACATTGATCACAGCTTAATTTAATATTGATTACAGCTGTTTATACAATTGATCACAGCTTTTAATAACATTGATCACAGTTTTTTTAAACATTAATCACAGCTTTTATTACATTGTTCTAAGCTTTTTATTACATTGATCACCATTTTTTATAACATTGATCACAGTTTTTTATAACATTGACCATAACTGTATATAATATTTAGCACAGCTTTTAATAACATTACTAAGAGATTTTTATAAAATTGATCAAAGCTGTGTTTAACACTGATCGCAGCTCTTTATAACATTGATAAAAGCTTTTCATTACATTGATTACAGCTGTTCATAACATTGATTACATATTTGTATAACATTGATTAAAGCTTTTATAACATTGATCACAGCATTTTTTGACATTGATCACAGCTTTTAATAACATTGATCACAACATTTTTTAACATTGATCACAGCTTTCTATAACAATAATCACAGCTTTTTAAAACATTTATTACAGCTTTCTATAACATCTATGGCTGTCACGCCCTGGTCTATATGTATTATGTTTATCTTCATTTATTGGGTCAGGCCAGGGTGTGACATGGGTTTATTTGTGGTGTGTTTCATCTTGGGGTTGTGTGGGGTGTATAGCATAGTCTATGGCTGCCTGAGGCGGTTCTCAATCAGAGTCCGGTGATTATCGTTGTCTCTGATTGGGAACCATATTTAGGTAGCCATATTCTTTGAGTGTTTTCGTGGATGATTGTTCCTGTCTCTGTGTCTTCACCAGATAGGACTGTTTAGGTTTTCACGTTTCCGTTTGTTGTTTTTCTATTGTTCATGTTTTTTCGTTCTTCAATAAATATGTCTCAAAAGTACCACGCTGCATTTTGTTCCGCTCCTCCTTCAACAGAAGAAAGCCGTTACAATGGCAGCATTTAATAACGTTGATTACAGCTTTTATAACATTGATCTCGGCATTAAATTAACATTGATCACAGCTTTTTATAACATTGATTACTGCTGTTTATAACATTTTATGAGATCTGTTTCTAACATTGAATACAGATGTGTAGAACATTCATCATGGCTGATTATAACATTGATTACAACTGTTTATAAAATTGATCACAGTTATTTATAACATCGCTCACAGCTTTTTTTTAACATTGCTTTCAACTGTTTATGACACTGATCACACCTGTTAATAACGTTGATCACAGCTGTTTATAACATCGATCACAGATTTTAATAGCATTAATTACACTTTTAAGAAAACTGATCACAGTTGTAAATAACATAGATTACAGCTGTTCATAACATTGATCACAGCTTTTTCTAACATTGATCACAGCTTTTTATAACATTGATCACAACATTTTTTAACATTGATCACAGCTTTCTATAGCAATGATGACAGCTTTATATTACAGCTTTCAAAAACATTGATGACATTGTTTTATAACATTGATTACAGCTTTTTAAACATTGATCCCAGCTTTAAATTAAAATTGATCACAGCTGTTTATAACATTGATGAGAGCTGTGTATATTATTTGATTAGAGGTATTTATAACATTGATGAAAGCTGTTTATAACATTCATCATGGCTGATTATAACATTGATTACAGTTGTTTATAAAATTGATCACAGCTGTTTGTAACATTGCTAGCATCTTTTATAAAATTGATCACAGCTGTTTATAACACGGATCACAGTTCTTTATAACATTAATAACAGCTTTTTATAACATTGATTACAACTGTTCATAACATTGATTACATCTGTTTATGACATTGATCTCTGCTTTTTGTAACATTGATTACATCTTTCAGAAAACTGATCACAGTTGTAAATAACATAGACTACAGCTGTTTATAACATTAATCACATCTTTTTATAACATTGATCACATCTTTTTGTAACATTGATCACATTTTTTGTAACATTGATCACATCTTTTATAATATTGATTATATTTGTTTAAAACATTAATCATTAAATAACATAGATTACAGCTGTTTATAACATTGATCACAGCTGCTTATAACATTGGTTACATGTTTTTAATAATATTGATAACAGCTATTTATGACACTGATTACAGCTTTTTATAACATTGATACGGCCGTTTGTAACGTTGATCACAGCTGTTTATAACATTTTTTGCAGGTTTTTATAACATCGATAACGGCTGTTTTTAACATTGACCACAGCTGTTTATAACACTTATTACAGCTGTTTACAACATTGATCGCAGCTTTTTATAACATTGATCACAGATATTTGTAACATTGATCACATTTTTTTATAACATTGATTGCATCTGTTTAAAACATTGATCAAAGCATTTGATCAAAACATTGATCAAAACATTGATCAAAACATTAATTACAGCTTTTTATAATATTGATTACAGCTGTTTATAACGTTGATGAGAGCTATTTATTACATTTGATGAGAGCTATTTATAACATTCGTCAAGGCTGTTTATTACATTGACTACATTGTTTAAAACTTTTTTTTACAGCTTTCTAAAACATTGATCATAGCTTTATGTAACATTGATTTACAGCTTTTTATAACATTGATCTGAGCTTTAAATTTCAATGATCACAGGTATTTATAACATTGATTACAGCTGTTTATGACACTGATTACAGCTTTTTATAACATTGATTACATCTTTCAGAAAACTGATCACAGTTGTAAATAACATAAGGTACAGCCTTTTAAAACATTGATCACAGCTTTTTAAAACATTTATTACAGCTTTATATAATATTGATCACATCGTTTTATAACATTGATTACAGCTGTTTTTATTATTCATCAAATCTTTTCATAACGTTGATCACAGCTTTTTAAACATTCCTCTCAGCTGTTTATGACATTGATGAGAGCTATTTATAGCATTGATGACAGTTGTTTATAACATTTATCACAGCTTTTTATTACATTCATCATGGCTGTTTATAACATTGATGAAAGCTAATTACAACATTGATACAGCCATTTGTAACATTGATCACAGCTGTTTATAACATTTTTTACAGGTTTTTATAACATCGATAACTGCTGTTTGTAACATTGACCACAGCTGTTTATAACACTTATTGCAGCTGTTTATAACATTGATCACAGCTTTTTATAACATTCATTACATCTTTCAGAAAACTGATCACAGTTGTAAATAACATAGAATACAGCTTTTAATAACATTGATCACAGCTTTTTATAACATTAATAACATCTGTTTATAACATTGATAGCAGCTGTTTATAACATTGATCACATCTGTTAATAACACTGATCACAGCTGTTAATAACGTTGATCACATATTTTAATAACAATAATCATAGCTTTTTTAAACATTGATCACAGTATTTTATAACATTCATAACAGCTGTTTTTTACATTGATTACATCTGTTTATAACATTGATTACATCGGTTTATAATTTTGATCACAGCTGTTTATAACATTGATCACAGCTGTTTTTAACATTGACTACAGCTGTTTATAACATTGATCACAGCTGTTTTTAGCATTGACAACAGCTGTTTTTAACATTGATTACAGCAGTTTATAAAATTGATCACAGCGTATTATAACACTGATCACAGCTGTTTATAACATTGATCACATCTGTTTATAACATTGATCACATCTGTTTATAACACTGATCACAGTTGTTAATAACATTGATCACAGCTGTTTATAACATTGATCACAGCTGTTTATAACATTGATTATAGATGTTTATAACATTGATCACAGCTTCTTTTTTTTTACATAGATCACATTTTTTTATAACACTGGAAAGCATTGCCTTTGAGTAGGCCTGTTATCTGGTTAACTTGTAAACAGGCCTGACAGAGGGTGAATTCATTGAATACAAAGCAGTTGAATAGAATGGCCACTGGTTCTACCTAACCCCCCTCCATGGCCCCCTAGCCCCTAAAAATCCTGATCGCCCAACTCAGACACGGTGACTCCTGGCCTGGGTTGAGGTCGTGCCCTTCAGGCCCCTGTTGTTGTGTTTTCCAGCCCGACCCCACAGTGACCCCAAGTGCTTCTCCACCAGGTCTCCTGGTCCTCTCCACATTCATCAGCCAGGATGGGGGGAAGCATCTGAATCCAGATGTGATCACAGACTCGAGTGGCTCCGACACACACATAATGCCTGTAATTGAAATAAACAAACACTGCAATGCAAAATAACACATCGCCACAAATCACATATCTCAGCTCAAGAGTGAGACGTCTGTGTCACTGCCTGGGCACAGGCTTTTCACCCCCCCCCCCCCCCTCCTCACACCCCTTTGCAAAATAACACTAGACAAAGGGTCCTACAGCCCCTTTTAGAAAAGCTCATGAATATCTCTCCATAGTGGTAGCCAGCCATGTTTAACTCAATTATGCCCATTGGCAGAATGGCCTGGAACAAAAGCCTACACACCCACTATTTCTCCAGGACAGATTGTTTTTGCCTACCCATGTTTTAGACAGTGAATGTAGGCCCAAACCACCTCAATGGACTCCAGACCACCAACAGACCCTTCACCACACACAGAAATACTCCAGCAACAGTGAGGAATATCAAGGTGGAACTGCTTCCATTCATCTTACAGGCCTCCCCCTGACTTGAACTTTAATGAATTATTTTTTATATACAGTAATTCTGGAAGCCAATCTATTCCATTATAAAGTTTGGCAGGAGTGGTACATTTTTTGGGGGAATTGGAGTCTAATTAATTTCTAATGAACTACATGGCTAACCCACTCTGTAAAGGTGCTGCTGAAGCTAAGAAGGGGTGTGACGGGGAGGTCTCATTTTACCGCCACACCCACTTATTGCACACACTACGCATGTTGTTTTCCAACTTACCGCTAGTCTACAAACCATCTACATAGGCTTACCGCCAGTCAACAAACCATCTACATAGGCTTACCGCCAGTCAACAAACCATCTACATAGGCTTACCGCCAGTCTACAAACCATCTACATAGGCTTACCGCCAGTCAACAAACCATCTACATAGGCTTACCGCCAGTCAACAAACCATCTACATAGGCTTACCGCCAGTCAACAAACCATCTACATAGGCTTACCGCCAGTCAACAAACCATCTACATAGGCTTACCGCCAGTCTACAAACCATCTACATAGGCTCACCGCCAGTCAACAAACCATCAACATAGGCTTACCGCCAGTCAACAAACCATCTACATAGGCTTACCGCCAGTCTACAAACCATCTACATAGGCTCACCGCCAGTCAACAAACCATCTACATAGGCTTACCGCCAGTCAACAAACCATCTACATAGGCTCACCGCCAGTCAACAAACCATCTACATAGGCTTACCGCCGGTCTACAAACCATCTACATAGGCTCACCGCCAGTCTACAAACCATCTACATAGGCTCACCGCCAGTCAACAAACCATCTACATAGGCTTACCGCCAGTCTACAAACCATCTACATAGGCTCACCGCCAGTCAACAAACCATCTACAGTCTACAAACCATCTACATAGGCTCACCGCCAGTCTACAAACCATCTACAGTCTACAAACCAACTACATAGGCTCACCGCCAGTCAACAAACCATCTACAGTCTACAAACCATCTACATAGGCTCACCGCCAGTCAACAAACTATCTAAAGTCTACAAACCATCTACATAGGCTCACCGCCAGTCTACAAACCATCTACAGTCTACAAACCATCTACGTAGGCTTACCGCCAGTCTACAAACCATCTACATAGGCTCACCGCCAGTCTACAAACCATCTACATAGGCTCACCGCCAGTCTACAAACCATCTACAGTCTACAAAGCATCTACATAGGCCTACCGCCAGTCAACAAACCATCTACATAGGCTCACCGCCAGTCAACAAACCATCTACATAGGCTCACCGCCAGTCTACAAACCATCTACATAGGCTTACCGCCAGTCTACAAACCATCTACATAGGCTTACCGCCAGTCTACAAACCATCTACATAGGCCTATATACAGTATGAATGCTTGTAGAAAGTGATTATAGTATTACAAAGCCAGTTATATCTTAAATGACCAAACTATACTTTAGAACAGCATAATGAATGGCCCTACCTAATTTCCAGTTATATTATTGAGCTGCCAACTTCAGTGTAATTCAGTACTGGATCCAAGCAGATACCCCACATATCATTCCAGCATTGTTGAAGATAGAATCTTCCTCATGTATGCCATCCTCTCAATTCCCCAACAATAGAATGTGTTATTTCTTATAGCTATGATCAAATGTACTCTCTTCACAATCCTTCATTCGCATCTATTAAAATGTTATGGGAACAGGATCTGACATGATGACTCCTTGCTGTCCCCAGTCCACCTGGCCGTGCTGCTGCTCCAGTTTCAACTGTTCTGCCTTATTATTATTCAACCATGCTGGTCATTTATGAACATTTGAACATCTTGGCCATGTTCTGTTATAATCTCTACCCGGCACAGCCAGAAGAGGACTGGCCACCCCACATAGCCTGGTTCCTCTCTAGGTTTCTTCCTAGGTTTTGGCCTTTCTAGGGAGTTTTTCCTAACCACCGTGCTTCTACACCTGCATTGCTTGCTGTTTGGGGTTTTAGGCTGGGTTTCTGTACAGTACTTTGAGATATCAGCTGATGTACGAAGGGCTATATAAATAAATTTGATTTGATTTGAGGTGATGACTGGTGACACATGGGAAGATATTCTGCACCATGTCCACTCCTCTTCTATTTGTGCCAACCATGGTTTGATCCAATGCAAAATCCTCCACCGCACTCACTGGACTAAACTCAGGCTTTCTAAGATCTATGCTGATATCCACCCTGTTTGCGAAAGTTGTCGGCAAGCTCCTGCTTCATTAATACGCGTTGGTCCTGCTCTTCTCTACATAACTATTGGTCTGCCATCTTTGATACCATATCTCAAGTATTGCAAGTGCCTTTTGCTCCTCCTGCCATAGCATCATTATTTGGGGTAATACCTGATACTATAACCATACCAAAATACACATCTGACTTTGTAGCCTTTGTGAGTTTGTTGGCAAGAAGGTTGATTTTTCCTATGTGGAAGTCATCCTCTTCTCCCTCTCATTTTGTGTGGATTAAAGATGTCTTACATTTTAGTAAATTGGAGAAGATAAAATATACCCTACGGGGTTCTTCTGACAAATTCGATAGAATTTGGCAGCCAATCTTTACCTATGTAGAGACACTGCAATTTCCCTCTACTCTACAGTAAACTGCCTACCTAACCTTTGTATTTAATTGATCTACCTTTGTGAGTGATTAATATTAGTCTTATTCTAATATTTTTTTCTATTTGCCATGCACTTTCGTTGTTTCTAGTGTATGTTTTTGTCATGCCCTGGTCTATATTTATTATGTTTATCTTCGTTTATTGGGTCAGGCCAGGGTGTGACATGGGTTTATTTGTGGTGTGTTTCGTCTTGGGGTTGTGTGGGGTGTATAGCATTGTCTATGGCTGCCTGAGGCGGTTCTCAATCAGAGTCAGGTGATTATCGTTGTCTCTGATTGGGAACCATATTTAGGTAGCCATATTCTTTGAGTAGTTCATGGGTGTTTGTTCCTGTCTCTGTGTCTTCACGAGATAGGACTGTTTTGGTTTTCACGTTCCGTTTTGTTGTTTTTGTTCATGTTCAGTTATTTCACATCTAGTCTACTTTCATTCTATAAACATGAGTAACCATCACGCTGCATTTTGGTCCGCTCCTCCTTCAACAGAAGAAAGCCGTTACTGTTTTGTTATGAAAGTATTACTTAAGTATTTTATATTTTCATATGGGCGTATAGATTCCTACCTCATTCAAAAAACATGTTACCATGGTATATCAAATGTATAAAACCACATGTGAAATGTACTGTATTTCAAGCATTGTTTACTGTAACTGTGAAAGAAAATACCAATAAAAAAGAACAGCATAAGGAGTGATGGGTTCTTTAGAACAGCATAAGGAGTGATGGGTTCTTTAGAACAGCATAAGGAGTGATGGGTTCTTTAGAACAACATAAGGAGTGATTGTCAGGACCCGGTTATGAACCTGGGTCTCCGGAGTGAGAAACAGTCACTTAACCAACTGAGCCACGAATAGTCAGCAGAACCCAGAAGATGAGGCAGACACAGCAGTACTTAAGACGGTGTATTTAATAAAGTAAAAAGGAGAAGTCCTTCAATACAAAAATGGCAAATCCAAAAGGTGGTAGGAATAGCACAAAAAAGCCTCAAGAGATACTCAAAAACAAAAACAGAATTCCACAAGAGCATCTACCGGAATCGACAAGAAAACACAGAACACTAGGGCTGGGTGCTAACATACAAACACAGAGCACAGAACTGAGGGAAACTAAGGCTTTAAATACAATCAGGGGAAACGAGGCACAGGTGCAAATAATAATGGGGAACAAGGGAAAAAACATAAGGTCAAAAAGCACACTGGGGGCATCTAGTGACCAAAACCCGGAACAACCCTGGCCAAATCCTGACAGAATCCCCCCCCTAGGAACGGCTCCTGACGTTCCTACCAGCTCTCTCAGGGTGGAGGGCCCTGAAGTGACGAATGAGGTCAGGGTCCAGGATGTCTTTGGCAGGAACCCAGGAGCGCTCCTCGGGACCGTAGCCTTCCCAGTCCACCAGATACTGCCAGGACCGCTGCACCCGGCGGGAATCCAGTATCCGATGGACGGTATAAGCCGGCTGGCCTCCAATGACACGAGGCGGAGGGGAGGTCTGTCTGCCGGGACAAGGGAGAAAAAACAACAGGTTTTAACAATGAAATGTGAAATGTGGGATTAATCTTAAGGGATCTGGGTAAGTGTAGGTGATAAGAAACTGGGTTAACTCTCCTGGCAACCTTGAAGGGGCCGATGTATTTTTGGGACAGCTTGCGAGACTCCACCCGTAGAGGTAAGTCTCTTGTGGAGAGCCAGACTCTCTGGCCGGGGCGCAGGGTAGGCCCGGGACGGCGACGTCTGTTGGCTTGTTGTTGGTACCTCTGTGAGGAACGCATAAGATTAAGACGGGTCTTCCTCCACATAAGCCGACAGCGTCTGACGAACTTCAAGGCTGAAGGCACTCTGACTTCTGCCTCCTGGTCTGGGAACAATGGAGGAGCATAGCCAAACTGACACTCGTGCGGGGACATACCAGTGGAGGAGGAGCGCAAGGTGTTGTGCGCGTATTCGGCCCAAACAATAAAGGATGACCATGTGGACGGGTTGTCACGAGTCATACATCGGAGGGTGGTTTCCAACTCTTGATTCATCCTCTCTGTTTGGCCGTTGGACTCCGGATGGTACCCTGAAGATAGACTGGCAGAAGCCCCCATGAGTTGGCAGAAGGCCTTCCAAAACCTTGAGGCGAACTGGGGACCTCTGTCAGAAACCATATCTTGAGGAATGCCGAAGACTCGGAACACATGATTAATTACCAACTCAGCCGTTTCCTTGGCAGAAGGTAACTTAGTCAGAGGGACGAACCTGGCCGCCTTGGAAAACCTGTCGATTATGACTAGGATAGTAGTATTGCCATGGGATGGAGGAAGTCCAGTAATAAAGTCCAATGAGATATGGGACCAGGGTCTGTGGGGAACAGGTAAAGGGTGAAGGAGTCCTTGAGGGCGGAGGTGAGAAGATTTGCCCTGGCAGCACACGGGACAGGCATTGACGAAAGTGGCAACGTCTTCTCTTATGGTAGGCCACCAGAACTTACGCTGGATGAACTCCAAGGTGCGACCTACGCCCGGATGACAGGTGAGGCGAGAGGAGTGCCCCCACAGAAGGACCTGAGTCCTCACTGCCTTGGGGACAAACAACCGATTGGCAGGACCTCCTTTCGGGTCCGGTTTGCTAGCTTGAGCACGTCTCACGGTATCCTCAACTTGCCACGAGATCGGAGCCACAATCTTAGCAGCAGGAAGGACAGGCATGTCCGTGTCATCTCGAATGGCAGGAGCGTAGACTCGGGACAGGGCATCCGGTTTGAGATTCTTCGACCCGGGCCGATAGGTGAGGATAAACTGGAATCGATTGAAGAAAAGAGACCATCTAGCTTGTCTAGAGTTCAACCGTTTCGCCTGCTGGATATACTCCAGATTTTTGTGGTCCGTAAGCACTTGAAACGGGTGAGAAGCCCCCTCGAGCCAGTGTCTCCATTCCTTCAATGCCATCTTAACCGCTAGGAGTTCACGATCCCCCACATCGTAGTTCCTCTCAGTCGGGGTAAGCCGGTGTGAGAAGAAAGCGCACGGATGAAGCTTCTTGTCTTCACCCCTCTGAGACAGGACAGCTCCAACACCAAGCTCTGATGCGTCTACCTCCACCACAAATGGTTCATCCGTAGTCGGTAGTATCAGGATGGGAGCAGAGAGAACGCGCTGCTTGAGTCCTTGGAAGGCCGTCTCAGCTTCTCTTCCCCACAAAAACCTTGCATTGCCACCCTTGGTTAAAGCTGAGAGAGGGGCTGCCACCAAGCTGAAGTTCTTGATGAACTTGCGGTAAAAGTTTGTGAAGCCCAGGAAACGCTGAACTTCCTTAACAGATTTGGGGGTGGGCCAATCCGCTACCGCCCCTACCTTCCTGGGGTCCATTTGGACTCGACCGGGTTCCACTACAAATCCCAGGAATTGTACTCGGGATGAATGGAATTCACATTTTTCCGGCTTAACGTACAGATGGCTGTCCAGGAGGCGTTTGAGTACTTGTCTGACATGCTTAGTGTGTTCTTGAAGGGAGCTCGAAAAGATGAGGATGTCATCCAAGTAAACGAACACAAATATGTTAAGCATATCCCTAAGCACATCGTTTATGAGCGCTTGGAACACCGCTGGGGCGTTGGTCAGGCCGAAGGGCATCACCAAGTATTCATAGTGACCAGTAGGCGTGTTGAAAGCGGTCTTCCACTCGTCACCAGGTCTGATCCGCACCAGATGGTATGCGTTCCGCAGGTCAAGCTTAGTGAAAACAACTGCTTCCTGGAGCAGCTCGAAGGCTGTGGCCATAAGGGGTAGCGGGTAACGGTTACGGACGGTTATGGCATTGAGTCCCCGGTAGTCGATGCAAGGACGTAATCCACCGTCTTTCTTGGCCACAAAGAAAAACCCTGCTCCCGCCGGGGAGGTGGATGGACGCATGAGGCCTGCTTCCAGAGCGTCCTTGATGTAGCAGCTCGTTCGGGTGGAGATAGGGAAAAGATCCGACCCCTGGGGGGGCAAGTGCCCGGAAACAGGTCGATGGGGCAATCGTAAGGTCTATGGGGTGGTAGCATGGTGGCCCTCTGTTTGCTAAACACCAGTTTGAGGTCATGGTAACACTCGGGAACTCGGGTCAGGTCGATGGATTCTAAAGACTCGGGAGTAGAACTCGGGGAATTCTGGAAAATACAAGTAGCTTGGCACGTAGGACCCCACTGCTTGATAGTGCCCACAGACCAGTCGATGTGAGGGTTATGGCTGTGAAGCCAGGGGTATCCAAGGACGAGAGGGAACTCGGAACAGGAGATCAAATGAAAGTTCATCAATTCCTGGTGTTGTGAAACTGAAAGTCGCAAGGAGGTAGTGACATGAGTGACAAGTCCAGATCCCAAAGGGCTTCCATCCAATGTAGTGACCCTCATGGGTTCACTTAGAGGTTCAGAGGGAACGCCATTCTCCTTCGCCCAGACACCATCCATGAAGTTACCTGCGGCTCCAGAGTCTACCAAGGCTTGAAGGTGAAGCTTGTGGTTGTCCCAGGAGAGGGAGACTGGAATGAGCAGACGGGAGTTGGACGGATGGGAGGAGGTTATGTTTCCCGTTACAGTTCCCCCCGGTCTGTATGGGACAGACCGTTTCCCTGGAGCCCGGGACACGTGGAACGGAAATGGCCCGGTTTGCCGCAATATAGACAGCGTCGCTCCCTCATCCGGCGGTCTCTCTCAGCCTTGGAGATGCGTCCAATCTGCATGGGTTCCGATGGAGCCAGCGAGGATAAAGGTGGGGACTCGGAGCTGGAACTGATAGGAGCTAGAGGTCTACGGTTGAGTTCTCTCTCTCTCAGACGCTGGTCAATGCGTGAGGCCAACTTGATCAGGGACTCGAGATTGTCCGGTGGTTCCCGAGTGGCCAGTTCATCTTGGATAGTGTCGGAAAGGCCTTTCAGAAAGCACACCGTGAGCGCCTCGTTGTTCCAGCCACTTGCTGCTGCCACCGTGCGGAACTGGATGGCATAGTCCGTCACGCTGCGCCAACCTTGGTGGAGAGTCAGGAGCTGTTTGGCTGAGTCAGAACCACTGCTTGGGCCTTGAAACACTCGTTTGAATTCCTCAGCAAAGGCAGAGTAGCTGGCACAGCAGGAACTATGGGCATCCCACACAGCAGTAGCCCAGGCCAGGGCTTTTTCCGACAGCAGGGTGATGATATAAGCGATCTTAGACCGGTCGGTGGGAAACGACGAGGGTTGTAGCTCAAAGGAGAGAGAACATTGGGTGAGAAACCCTTTACAAGCACTTGGATCACCTGAGAACCGTTGGGGAGGTGGAAGACGAGGTTCAGCCAGGGGGTTAACTGCCATGGGTACGTGAATCTGAGGTACTGGGACGGGAACTGTTGCCGGGGTAAGACGATCAGATATTTGCTTAATGGAAGTCAGCATCTCCGACAGAAGATGAGAATGTCTAGCCATTAAGGCCTCTTGCTGAACCAGGGCGGCTTCGTGGCGTTGGACAGTCTCCTGGTGGTGGGACAGCATGGCAAAATGGTCCTGGGAACTGGCTGCCTCTGGGTTCATTTTAGGCTCTGTGTTTCTGTCAGGACCCGGTTACGAACCTGGGTCTCCGGAGTGAGAAACAGTCACTTAACCAAATGAGCCACGAATAGTCAGCAGAACCCAGAAGATGAGGCAGACACAGCAGTACTTAAGACGGTGTATTTAATAAAGTAAAAAGGAGAAGTCCTTCAATACAAAAATGGCAAATCCAAAAGGTGGTAGGAATAGCACAAAAAAGCCTCAAGAGATACTCAAAAACAAAAACAGAATTCCACAAGAGCATCCACCGGAATTGACAAGAAAACACAGAACACTAGGGCTGGGTGCTAACATACAAACACAGAGCACAGAACTGAGGGAAACTAGGGGTTTAAATACAATCAGGGGAAACGAGGCACAGGTGCAAATAATAATGGGGAACAAGGGAAAAAACATAAGGTCAAAAAGCACACTGGGGGCATCTAGTGACCAAAACCCGGAACAACCCTGGCCAAATCCTGACAGTGATGGGTTCTTTAGAACAGCATAAGGAGTGAAGGGTTCTTTAGAACAGCATAAGGAGTGATGGGATCTTTAGAACAGCATAAGGAGTGATGGGTTCTTTAGAACAGCATAAGGAGTGATGGGTTCTTTAGAACAACATAAGGAGTGATGTGTTCTTTAGAACAGCATAAGGAGTGATGGGTTCTTTAGAACAACATAAGGAGTGATGTGTTCTTTAGAACAGCATAAGGAGTGATGGGTTCTTTAGAACAGTATAAGGAGTGATGGGTTCTTTAGAACAGCATAAGGAGTGATGGGTTCTTTAGAACAGCATAAGGAGTGATGGGTTCTTTAGAACAACATAAGGAGTGATGTGTTCTTTAGAACAGCATAAGGAGTGATGGGTTCTTTAGAACAGTATAAGGAGTGATGGGTTCTTTAGAACAGCATAAGGAGTGATGGGTTCTTTAGAACAGTATAAGGAGTGATGGGTTCTTTAGAACAACATAAGGAGTGATGGGTTCTTTAGAACAGCATAAGGAGTGATGTGTTCTTTAGAACAGCATAAGGAGTGATGGGTTCTTTAGAACAATATAAGGAGTGATGGGTTCATTAGAACAGCATAAGGAGTGATGGGTTCTTTAGAACAATATAAGGAGTGATGGGTTCATTAGAACAGCATACGGAGTGATGGGTTCTTTAGAACAGCATAAGGTGGGTTCTTTAGAACAGCATAAGGAGTGCTGGGTTATTTAGAACAACATAAGGAGTGATCGGTTCTTTAGAACAGCATAAGGTGGGTTCTTTAGACCAGCATAAGGAGTGATGGGTTCTTTAGAACAGCATAAGGAGTGATGGGTTCATTAGAACAGCATACGGAGTGATGGGTTCTTTAAAACAGCATAAGGTGGGTTCTTTAGAACAGCATAAGGAGTGCTGGGTTCTTTAGAACAGCATAAGGAGTGATGGGTTCTTTAGAACAGCATAAGGAGTGATGGGTTCTTTAGAACAGTATAAGGAGTGATGGGTTCATTAGAACAGTATAAGGAGTGATGGGTTCATTAGAACAGCATACGGAGTGATGGGTTCTTTAAAACAGCATAAGGTGGGTTCTTTAGAACAGCATAAGGAGTGCTGGGTTCTTTAGAACAACATAAGGAGTGATCGGTTCTTTAGAACAGCATAAGGTGGGTTCTTTAGACCAGCATAAGGAGTGCTGGGTTCTTTAGAACAACAGAAGGAGTGATGGGTTCTTTAGAACAGCATAAGGGGTGATGGGTTCTTTAGAACAGCGTAAGGAGTAATGGGTTCTTTAGAACAGCATAAGGAGTGCTGGGTTCTTTAGAACAACATAAGGAGTGATGGGTTCTTTAGAACAACATAAGGAGTGATGGGTTCTTTAGAACAACATAAGGAGTGATGGGTTCTTTAGAACAGCACAAGGAGTGATGGCTTCTTTAGAACAGCATAAGGAGTGATGGGTTCTTTAGAACAGTATAAGGAGTGATGGGTTCTTTAGAACAGCATAAGGAGTGATGGGTTCTTTAGAACAGCATAAGGTGGGTTCTTTAGAACAGCATAAGGAGTGATGGGTTATTTAGAACAACATAAGGAGTGATCGGTTCTTTAGAACAGCATAAGGAGTGCTGGGTTCTTTAGAACAACATAAGGAGTGATGGGTTCTTTAGAACAGCATAAGGAGTGATGTGTTCTTTAGAACAGCATAAGGAGTGATGGGTTCTTTAGAACAGTATAGGGAGTGATGGGTACATTAGAACAGCATACGGAGTGATGGGTTCTTTAAAACAACATAAGGTGGGTTCTTTAGACCAGCATAAGGAGTGTTGGGTTCTTTAGAACAACATAAGGAGTGATGGGTTCTTTAGAACAGCAGAAGGAATGCTGGGTTCTTTAGAACAACATAAGGAGTGATGGGTTCTTTAGAACAACATAAGGAGTGATGGGTTCTTTAGAACAACATAAGGAGTGATGGGTTCTTTAGAACAGCATAAGGAGTGATGGGTTCTTTAGAACAACATAAGGGGTGATAGGTTCTTTAGAACAACATAAGGAGTGATGGGTTGTTTAGAACAACATAATGTAGTAGTGGGTTCATTAGAACAGCATAAGGAGTGATGGGTTCTTTAGAACAACATAAGGAGTGATAGGTTCTTTAGAACAGCATAAGGAGTGATAGGTTCTTTAGAACAACATAAGGAGTGATGGGTTCTTTAGAACAGCACAAGGAGTGATGGGTTATTTAGAACAGCACAAGGAGTGCTGGGTTCTGGTCTAGTGGTAGGTAGTGCTACTGCCCCCAAAACACACACTGCCCCTGGAGACATAGGCTCAAGCTCTGACTGCACCACTTTCCATTTCCTCTCCTCTATGTCCCCATCTCAATCACTTCTTCATTGTATATATCAATAAAAACAACAAAATAAGTTTAAATAAAGATCACCAGGCTGTATCACAACCGACCGTGATTGGGTGTCCCATAGGGCGGTGCACAATTGGTAAAGCATCGTCCGGGTTAGGTTTTGGCTGCAATACAATGCAATACGAAGATACTGTAGAACAGAACACACACACACGCAGGCTCACACACACACATAGATACACACATACATACACACACAATTTTCTGTGTAATCCGTCATCTTGCCTATGGTTTTAATTCCTGTTAACTGCATGGTTTCATGCCGCTGCTCTATACATTCTTATAGAATTGAATATCAGAGCTGCTTGGCTGCACTTGCACAAGCCTGCCTTAATTGCAATGAATGTTTAAAAAAGGGCGAAATATTCTGTGAAATTTTTCTAGGGTAAAGGACAACGTGTCGCTGTGTTGAGCAAAGAGCACATTCCCCAAGACTGCAAGGACCTAGCGTTCCAATTGGGAGAACTGTTTCCGCTAGCAGAAACTAATCAAAGTAGATTCTTTCAGATACCCACAATACAGAGTGTACTGTATTTATTGGTTGGAAATTATTTAGTCATTTGATGTACAAACTATTTTCTCTTTTTTAGCTAAAATATTCTGAAGGCTGTCATACATCAATAGTTTACCTCAAAATCCCCTTGTTTCCACGCACGCACTTACACACACACGTATACACACAAACACGCAGGTATCAAACAGGAAACTGTTTTGGTCTTGTTTATTCCCTCCCAGTATACATGCTTAGTGTTCACACCGATTCAAGTCAACCTTGTACACAGTATATTCAATACTCATCAGTACACAGAGTGACAACTATGGGCCAGATTAGTGCATGCAATATCCACAGTACTCACAAAAGTAAATTAATTGTCTAATGGCTTTAAATTGATTAGCAATGTCTCAGGTTTGAGTTGCAAATCTCTCTCTAATCCAGGTATTTCCCTCTTTGGATAACCAGGGATTGCTTTAATTAAGCACGCTGTGCTGCCATGTGCCTTTGTACATTAACATGGCAACAAACACCTGGAGCTCACATTACCACACAGCAGTCACTGGGTGATAAGGGAATTCTGCAGCTGTGCTTAGCTGGTTCAACTAATGCACTCTGATAATGTTGGAGCAGATATTTTATATTGCTGAAAAGCTCTACTAAGTCTACTGACTTAATATGAACATAGAACGATTAAACATGTGAATACTTAGATTACTTACCGGTAAGTATTTCAATAAATATTTACTCATAATGGGAAAAATAAATAAATAAAAACAATACAATTCTCATCAACACAATCCCATCGCTATACAGCTACAGTATGTTATCTGCCAGACTGCTGAGGGTTTTGTTCTGTGAAGGCTTGAGGTATGTTGGCAATGGATAATGAACATCAGGTGAAGGCCTACATTCATATCCTGTTCTCAAATATGACTCAAGGGGGAAACCTTTGCTGTTTTATTGGAAATGTTACTTGCAGAGTACAGTGAAACCGCTTACTCATCGAGGGAACACTTGCCCCTAGCTACGACACAGCAGTCGCTCTCCAAGTGCTGAATGACAAATTAATCTCTCTTCTCGTCTGTCGGATGGTGCAGATACAGTCCATGCTCTGTGTTAATCAGAACAACCCAACGCTAACATACTGTGCCATCAGGACAACCCCCGGGTGAAACCAATGACTATATCCTCCACTTTTAGAAGCATCTGCTAGCATTGGATCCCATATTGCAACTTTGCTTTTCCAGGTTACGTCCCAGTGGTTCCTTTTTCATTTCCCTCTTTCCTGACCACGAGTATTAAAGGTCTTCTTGGTAGATCAAAGCGATGACACCTATCCCCAGAGGTGTGGACTCGAGTCATAGGACTTGGACTCGAGTCAGACTCGAGTCACAAATATGATGACTTGGACTCGACTTTGACTTTAACACCAATGACGTGTTACTGAGCCTTATGACTTGACCTGACACCCTCCCCAAGCCCAAATATTAAAAATGATGCTATAAAAAAGTGTGCAGCGCATCAACTCTTCATTTAACGGATTACAGTTTGAATCGGACAGCAGCCAATAAAATTGTGCCAGCAGGTCTTTCAGCCTAGCTCAGTGCTTTCTGTGGTGGTGGGGCAGGCAGAGGAAAATACGGAGCGTAGGGGTTGGTAATGTTTTCTAGTTGCATCATGATTGGCTCAGTGTTCTGTCACTCATGGAGACACTATGTCACCGCCAAATCTAAGGGTAGAGCTAGAAAATTCAAGCCCTTCGGTTGCTGCTATAGAGTTACATTATAAGTGCCCATCCATGAAGGCTCAAGGTCATTGGCCACAGATAAAATGACGTCCAATCACTTTATAACTACAGTAGCTTTGACTGGACTTGATCATGTCAACATCATACTTTCAAAATCTTAACTAGCCGTCATCATCATTAATCAAGTCGACAATCTACTGGGAAATCCTTTTTAATGTTTGTCATATGAAGAGAAATAATGAAGAGAAATTATAGATAAAACGTGTCGGTGCTCATCGGCCATTGGACATAAACATTACACAACAAGTTGGAAATAGCAAATTCAACAATGAGCGGTTTGGAAGGAATCAGTGACTAACTGCAAGCATTGGAAAGCAATCACTAACCTGCTATTCAGTGAAGTGGATGTGTAGTCCCAAGTTTGGGTTTAAGGGTCTCTTTTCCAAGCTTAAAATGATAGAAATTTTACGTTGACCATGCTCTCAATCGACTGTGATTTCTGCTGTGCTCTTAACAACTGTTAGCTCGGAACTGGGAAGTCTGACTTCAGTGAGTTCAAGACAACGGGGAAATTGGGGAAAAAATGACCTCCGACTAGGAAAATATGTTTTGAACAATCGTTCAACTTGGAAATGTAAGTCAAGAACTCGGGCCTCTTTCTAGAGTTACGACCTGAAGATCACTGATGTTATCATGATTCAAACTTGTTTTTTTCTGAGTTCCCAGTTGACTTGAAAGCACCATAAATCCAGAGGTTGCCAGACTTTGATGACAAAGTTTGATGACAACATTTGCCCCCAAAGGACTGCCGCACCTCCTTCCTGTTCAAGTGAGCACAGCACAACAAGGTGAATCCAAAAATGTCTTGTATGCTGCTGCATTAATTATGTAATATGCCAGGGAGATATGTATACTGTGGCTAAGAATACTAAGTGTATGTTGTGTAGTAAGCTGTTAGTAGCCCATGTGCCTCTCCCTAATAAGTTGGTCAATTTTCTGCTCTTAATTTCACCCACTGTTCTGACTTGGTGGGGCACATGTAGCCTATAACCTGTTTTAGAGAAATGTAATCATTGAATATTACAAGGGCTTTCATTGTCTGCTTGTAGGCCCCCTTTATTTATCCAACAGTTCTGACTTGGTATACAGGGAGAATATGGTAAGAACCGTCCATGTTCTGAATTATGTCGCTGTACATTTCAAAAGTGCTGAAGAAATAGTTAAATTGACTATGTCCGTCCTTGCTCGCTCAATAATGTCTTAATCAAAATTCCAGATTGCCTCATGCCATAATTTGTACATCTCAGTTGTCAGTAGAAACCACATTTGTCTAAGAAAGTCAGCCATATCAGCAATGATTTTTTTTAAGACAGTAAATGACGCTGAATGTTCACTGCCAGTAGTGTGTAGTTGGGACTCTGCTGTTGGTACAGCTTTAGACCCTTTTATTTTACCTTTATTTAACTACGCAAGTCAGTAAAGAACATTTTCTTATTTTCAATGACAGCCTAGGAACAGTGGGTTAAGTGCCTTGTTCAGGAGCAGAATGACAGATTTGTACCTTGTTTGCTCGGGTATTTGATTTTGCAACCTTTCAGTTACTAGTCTAACAATCTAACCACTAGGCTACGCTGCCGCCCCTAGCAGTTTGTGGGAACCGTTAGTGACTTTAGATCATCTTCAGAATCCAGTACATACTTTATTAGGTCTATCAAATGATGTTACAGCAGTTATGTTGTACATATGAATGCAGTCAGATTGCTCGCTCTCAGTACAGATGTAAGATCTTAATTTGACCTATATTGTCACAGCAAAATAATCCTGCTGTAACAGGATTTTAACTTTTAGTCCATAACGTTGCTTGATCGGTGGCTAGGCTATTAGCTGGCCAAAAGTAGGCTACATGAAAAGTGCAATATTGCTGATATATCTGTATGTTAGTGGGGTTTCTCAGTGAATGTATGTAAATCACGAAGCTAGTCTTCATTTCCTGTGGTGTAGGAAAATGATCGTCAACAAAAGTGGTCAAATTAAGATCCTACGTCTGTAGTTGAGAGCCACAAGCAGCAGACAGTGAGGCGGGGTGTTCTCTCCGTCCCTCTGCCTGGATGCCCTGCCAGTCAGCAGAAAGCAGCAGTAGCCTGCCAGGTAGCTGCATGGCTGGATATCATCCCGGCCCAGCAGCTCAATACCTATACACATCTAAAGAAATCTGTCTGCTCAACCGGCCTGTCCCATTGATTAGCATTCTGGCTTGGTACGGAATCCGTTCCCAGACGTGTCATTTGTGTGAGACAGAGAATTAAGACGTGCGCCATGCCATGTGTTTGTTTACTAACCCACTCCACTCAGAGGAGAGTGCACTCCAGCCGAGCCACTGTAATAAAAGCCCAAGCCAAATGCTACTCATATGGAGCAGAGCTGTAAAAACCTCTGTTTGGCTGCAGTGCAGAACTATCTGTCTGCTGAGGCATATCGTCTTTGGTTGGTCCATCCTGGCCCTGCAATACTGTAAACCATCATGTCCACTCCGGCCCATTCTGCCTTCCTACCTTCCTAACCCAAGCACCAGAGGCTGTGAGCTATTTTCAATCCCCTCGCTTAGGAATTCAAAGCGTAATTTAAAATCCTTCAATACAGTTAAGGCTGCATTTATTTTTTAGACGACGACAAGGTCAGTT
This sequence comes from Oncorhynchus masou masou, assembly GCF_036934945.1. Classification (NCBI taxonomy): domain Eukaryota; kingdom Metazoa; phylum Chordata; class Actinopteri; order Salmoniformes; family Salmonidae; genus Oncorhynchus; species Oncorhynchus masou. The sequence continues at coordinate 69,609,838 of NC_088220.1, forward strand.
TGCACCAATAGCCAATGCACGATCAATAGGATATTTGAATTTAAAGAGCCGTGGCCCCAGGGTGGGTGTCAGTGCATAGAGTTAGTGCTGGGGCTAAGCCCTGGGGCTCAGGAGAGTCCTATCCCCCATACTCACTCACACACACACACAGGCCCCAAGCACTTGGCCCCCCAGGCCTGGTTAACTCTCAGGACCATGATTCATTCATGGTGGATTATGGTCCAGGGGCCGGGGCCCTGGAGAGGCCTGGGGGCTAGTAGGCAGGCAAGCAGGCAGCGTTCAGGCTAGCAGGCAGCCATATAGGCTACCAGAGATAAAGGCTGCTTCCCCTGGATACAGACCCCAATCCTATACCCACCGCCAATCCACCCACACCCATGAATCATTTTAACACCAGATAATTTCAATGCATTTAATTCCTTTGGTCATGATGTTTTATGCATTTAAATAAATCAGAAGTATGAGAATGTTTCACTTCCAGTACTTGTTTTTACTTTTTTTGTTTCCGTTTGTTTATTGTTGATTTGTATGTATGTTTGTTTGTTCATCTGTGGTTCTTCATAAGGACTAGAAGCCCCCATAACAGCAGGTAGCCTAGCGTTTAAGAGTGTTGGGCCAGTCAGTAACTGAAAAGTTGCTGTTTTGAATCCCCGAGCCGTTCTCCCTTGAGCAAGGCATTTATCCCCGAAAACTGCTTCCCAAGCACCGTGGATGTCGAATAAAACATCCCCCTGCACCTCTTTGATTCAGAGGGATTAGGTTAAATGGGAAAGACACATTTTGGTTGAATGCATTCAGTTGTGCAACTGACTAGGCATCCAATTCCCATGAGGTAGGAATAATAAAACTATAATAACCAAGAGGCCCAGATTCATAGTTTCTTCATCATCACAGTCCTTCCACGACCTCAAGAAGTGGAATGACTTCCAAGAGGTCAAAACCATTGCTAGTACTGTGGGAAAAGAAACCATATCAGCATAATTTAAGAATGAATTCTGTGGAATTACTGAAGAAGTCCCCCTTGTGTTGGCTGCTGCAACGCTGTCAACCATTTCTATTACTGGACTAAATCCAGTCAGCAAGGTTTCCTTGTTATTCGAATCCCTGCAGTATTCTATATATGAATTGTTCTTCTTAACAGAGTGAGAAGTAAAATTGCAACCACAATAACCCATGCTCTGCTGTGATACTGAAGAAAATGTCCCTTCAGATAGGTGTGTGAAGAGCACCGCCATACATAGCAAGACATGGTGTGACAACAGTGCTAGTCAATACAGCATCCAGTTGTTAAGTGGTTATTACTGGATTGTGTGTGTGTGTGTGTGTGTGTGTGTGTGTGTGTGTGTGTGTGTGTGTGTGTGTGTGTGTGTGTGTGTGTGTGTGTGTGTGTGTGTGTGTGTGTGTGTGTGTGTGTGTGTGTGTGTGTGTGTGTGTGTGTGTGTGTGTGTGTGTGTGTGTGTGTGTGTTTATCAAAAACAGTGGTTTACATTTCCATTCAATGTATGGATGTGCAAATCAGATCAAACTGCTTGCATTTAGCAAATACTGTACTGCAGTGGTTATTATGCTAAACCTGTTGAATTGACTTCATTAAAGAGATTCATAAACAGTTACGCCGTACTAAATTGGAAAGAACATATAAGAGAAATAACCTACACTGACATTTTACTATTTTGAAATATAAAATATATATAAGGTAAGAGATGATCGGTCCAAAGAAAATGTGTTATCATTCAAATTGTATATTTTCTATTTTTATTAAAAACTCACAATTGTTTTCAACATGTTGTATTTATACAGTGAATGGTCTAATATGCACTGGAGGTCACATAAGCTTAGGTTTATTAGAACAATAACAGACATACCATGAGGGTTTGATATTTAAAGAAAGTAGCAGCTGGTAGCTGCATATTCGACCATCAATTAAATGGTTTGGATTTTCATTTGAAGACACAAAAATAAAACCTGTCTAAGTATGTTATATTAACAACTTTATGAATGTTTTTCAGCACACTAAAAAAATGAAGAAGTAAATGACTCCTTAGCATGTTTAACACTTACACTTTGTCTCAACACATTCTGCAGATGATGGTGCAAAGCACTTTTACAGTATTTGTGCTATTTTTTATTTGGCAACTGTCTACTTGTGTTTTTTGTGTGTTTTTTTTGTAAACAACATCTTGTACAAACTAGCACAGTGAACCACAACCCCAGCAAATGTGTTTGTCTTCATACAATATAAATAAAATCAATACAAAAGTTTGGTTGGTTGCTTGGAACATTTTATCTTGATCAAGAGATTCTAAAACATGGTTTGATACTTTTAACTCCTGAATGAAATATATTACGTAAACAGTTGACTGTTCTAGTCCCTTTCAGACCCCCATTAAACGATTTTTAGAAGGTAGACTTCATTTAACAACATTTCAAGTTCTGTTCAATTTAAATAAAGGGTTCACAAGCCATATAACTTTGCCTTTTGTCTCCCTTTGAAGGCCAACTTCTTCAGATTTGGTGGTTTGATTTTGTTTTTACCAAAAAAAGAAAACTGTCTGGATGGAGAGAAAAAAATGTATTTCCCCTGGCCTTCAGAAATATATTTAGTGTCAAAAAGGTTGTTTAAGTGTTAATATGGCAGAGCCTTGAGAGGCAAAGAGGTCTGAGGAGCTTTTGAATAAATACAAGGGACACGTCTAGTGCCATAAATAGAGTCAGACGCCTTTCAGCCTTCTTCTAATGCCAGCGGCGCAGGTTAGCGTTCAGACCAACCACCCTTCCTTCTTTTTCTGTAAAGCTGTTGAGTCTTTGACAGTAGCTAATGATGTTTTTGTGGATTTGGGACATATTACTTGTTTTCAGAATGGTTGTTTTCCCAGTGGCATGTGTTTGGAGGGGCGTCACTGTGCTAGGCCACTGACAGGAGTCAGGAAGGGTCACAGCCATGGAGAGCAGGGGCCCGGGGTCGCCAGGGGCCCACAGGGTCAACAGTCACACACAGTCTTTTATGTGCCCAAGTCCTTATTCGGGTTTAAAAAAAGAAGCAATCAAAACATCAACACAATACCAAGGTAAATGCTTACAACCACATTGTCCACGTTTTGATTTTCGCCATATTTATTTTCCCTGCAAAAAAATATCATATGGGGAAATTAATTAAATAAATAAATATGATTGACAAAAAAATATTTGACTGGTGTCGCTACCCCTGCCCCTACCCTTGCCCGCTCTCCTGTCCTCCCCTATTGAATCTCTCGGTGGTACAGTCCGCTCTCTTGAGCTACCAGACGGTGCCCTCGTTCATTTCCGAGGGTGCATGGGACAGGTGGTTGCCGTATCCGCTGCCATTGAGAGACAGTGAGGTAAAGGGCGGACTGGGGCCGTACACCTCAGAGGAGATGCTGTGCATGGGCCCCGGGATGCCTGGCTCTGGGCTGGGCGAGTCCCCAGGGTGGTGGGACATGATGTCAGAATAGCGCTGCACCTCACTGGAGGGGTGGTGCCCGGGCAAGGGATGGTCCATACCACCTAGAGGGGTGCCCGTTGGGCCTGAGGAGGGCACGAAGGGGAGGTCTACGGGGGTCTGTGCCTGTGACGACGGAGGCCCCTGAGGAAAGAAGTCGTAGTTCCCTCCTGGACCGTAGTACTCGCTCTGATAATCTGCAGATCAACAAAAACAATCTGGGTTAGCCTGGGAACAATAGGGTGAGTAAAAATGATTTCAGAGATTTTCAGGAATTCATTGAATATACATAGCCTGAAGTTGCATAGGGAGAAACCCTCGCCGTGGCACATTAGTCAAAGTTACACTTAAATCAAAAATGCAATTGGGTGGGGAGAACAACGCCACCGCAAAATTAATTAAAATGGGGACCATTTCATCAGCGATTTTACCTCCTGAAATCAATGTTTCATTTCAGCAGAATAGTATTAGGCCCACTGCACACCACAAAGGACCAGAGTCCACCACACACTATTGATATCCACAAAACATGTTAGGAAATTTGAAATAAGGACGCACATACTTCACTATAATCAAGAAAGCCTACATTATTATATTTCAAGGGCAGCAGGTAGCCTAGTGACTAGAGCATTGGGCCAGAAACCGAAATGTTGGTAGTCTGAATCCCCAAGCCGACAAGGTGAAAAATCTGTTGATCTGCCCGTGAGCAAGGCACTTAATCCTATTTGCTCCAGGGCTGCAGTAAATAACAGCTGATCCCTGGCCGTTACCCTACTCTCCAAGGGTGTCTCAGGGGGAGCTGGGATATGCAAAAAACACATTTTCATTTCACACCTCACACTTGTACAGGTTACCCACTTGTACATGCAGTGAAACAGGACTAATATAAGCACCCCCTATTTAAAACCATACAGTTACATTTCCCCAAAACAGTGTTGTGTCCTTGGAAAAGGAATAGATACACATTTTAGATTGACTTTGTGTATTAATAATTTCTCATATTCAACTACTCTCTCCGATCATCAACATTCTAAATATTCCTCAAAGTAACACAAAATGAATGTCACAACCAAATATGTTTCGAGCTCCTTCCTAGGAAAACAGAAGGCCTACAAATGCACCTTTCTTGCATGTGAATGTCATCTTGTAAGGAAAAAAGTAAAGACAATTCGGTCAGTGAGATAATGCAATGGCTTGGAGCCCTCTCTAACTAACCCCTTGACCGAAATTTTATGGATGAGTTATTTATTAATGAACCCGTTCCAGACAGGGATCACAGGGAATGCAATGGCATTTGGTAATGAGCATCTTCCCCTCTTAATACAGTTTGAATGTTGACGTAATATACCTGACATACATAGAAAATAATAATAGTGTTCTAGTGATTATTTATTCATATTTAACGACACATTTAGGCCTATTGTATTAACTGCTATTAGGCGCTGTTTGGCTTACATGGACACCATAACAAGATGTATTCTCCATACTACTGTAATTGTTATTTTTATTAGGCCTATTTTATGTCTTTTTTTTCTAGTTTGGACAAATGGGTCAGACGATTGGAGTCTATAATCTGAGACATTTAAAGAGACACGTTATTTCAACATTTACATTTTGACAACATCAATTTCGAATCCCTTTATACCTTTTTGTGGTGTTTTTGCCAAATGCGTAAATCGTTAATTATCTCCCATTGTAATAAATCTTATATCACTTTTTTAACACCTGAAGATTTGGCACAGCATCCTAACTAATCCATCTCTAGATAATGTCCATCCATACTCAAACATTTTAAAGCTCTCCTCTCGGTGTAGGTCCTATTCCAATGATGTGTGTTGAGCTCATCTGATAAGCCATGATAGTCATCAAAGGCGTCCTGGGGCAGCGCGACAAAATGGAAACAGCGCTTGGCGGACACATGTCAAATGATTCGCCATTTCAGACAAACATGTGACACCGGTAAACCCGCTGGGACACCCAAGCCGTTTCATCACTCTTCTTACCTCCGTAGTATGAGAAAGGACCGTTTGGAATTAATTCCCCGGGTTCCAGCCGGTCCACTAGCGTTCTCATTCTCCTCGGGCTCCGGAAGAACGCGTGCCGTCTCGCGCCCAGGGCGCTCAATTGCTTCATACGTCGCTCCTTGGACCGCCTGTTCTGAAACCATACCTATGAAGCACAAAAGTCAGCATAGACCAACGTTAATGAAAATGAAATGTATTGGAAGGATTGAAGTGAAATTATTACGGCTGGAGCGTTGGAGACGAGAGAGGGGCTCACAGCAAAGATTGCCTCTGTATCCAAAATGACGTTTGAACACACATCTCAATACATTATGATAAATAATTGAATGCACACAGGATGTAAAGCTGCAGAATCCATATTTGATAGTCAATCAAATAAAAACAAACACTTTACTTCACTATAGATCGAAAACTTTTTTTCGTTGAAATATCATTATAGATTGGTAGCCTACATAAAAAGTAGCCTAACTCTAATATCAGATCTATTCCAACAATATAAGCATTATGTATGGTGTCCGTTTGTGTACAAGTATTACTGCTTTACCGTTATATTATCATTGCTTTGTTTATAGATCCGTGATCAACAACAAAGCAATGCCTAGGCCATGTGTAACCTGGGTGCCCTTTTTGTGCCGGAGCGCGCGCTGCCCTGCATGGTCGTTAGGTTCTGTGCGTGGTGACTCGATGGAGTAGTCTTATTCCTGGGAGAATATTACTATTCATTATCGTCACTCCAGTCGCAGAGATCTAACCTCAGTTTAATGTTATTTTAACCCTCCATTTACCCCGAGTAAGGAGGCAGCAGCGGGAACTTTTAAAATCTACAATTAATACTTAATAGGAGGGTTGTTAGCAATATATTACACGGCTCTGCGAGGTTATTATTTCGTAATCTATATATCCACCCTTGAATTCCTTCGGCTAATTATGCTCTTCCTTGAAGCTCTTAAATATCCAACCTCGCCACCTTAATAATCTTGATATTTTTTTCACTTGATCTGCTTTCAATTTTTTGTCGTTACATTACCAAGTCCCCGCAGCACGAGCCCTATCATGGAAGACCCTCGGCGGTGTGGATGCGCTTATTTGTACATACGATACATTGTCCCAACTTAGGTAGTACGATACAGAGACCAACTTAAACATTCAAAATCAGGTGTGTATCTTCAATAGCCAAATTTTCAACTCTTGAAAATAGGCCAAAAATAATGCCACCAAACAAAAAAGCCTTCCAAATGACAGGCCGAGCTTACTTTTTTTTGCATTAGGTAATGCAATTTGTCAAAATTAAATAACAATGGTAATAATAATAATAACAATAACAATATTATTCATAATAAAATTATTCATAATAATTGTGTTTGTTGTTGTTATTATTTGTCAATATACGGCATGCTTATTTGAAATGATTTACGCTATACTAGACTGGGGGTAAGGAGGCATTTTGAAGTCTCCTGAACAGATTTCTGCGTTTACACTTGACTGAAAATGGTCACAGCATGGCTAAATGTGGTCGCAAAACGTGATGGTCCAGCGTTGCCAAGACTCCCATCGCTCTCACCAGTCTTACGCCAGTTGGCGTGTTTACCCATCCTGCACGCCAAGAATAAAAAATACCCATATAAATTACGCTTTCCAAATAAACCTCGATGACAGCCAATCTTTCGCTCTTTCAAGTCAATGTGACCATGCAATTTCTAGGCAACCCCGTCTTTAAGCGGGAAGGCATATGAGAAAGGAGCGGAGTGATTGTGATCAGGCCTCTGTTTGTGGCGAACTGTTGACAGGGTGCCCAACATGGAGATAATTTCAATACAATACAAGCTGCTATATCACACGCTATAAGTGTGTAACCCTGAAAGCGCACAAGGTGAGGGTCCATCACTCCCCCCCACTATACGGTTCTCATTCACTCCCATACCAATACAACATGAGCTGCATCAGGAATTACATTCATGTCATTATAGTGCATTTGTCTTTGCCATTACCTGAATGACTCTCATGTTCAGCCCCGTCTCCTGCGCGAGCTGCTCCCTGATGTGTCTCGTGGGTTTGGGGGTGGCAGCGAATGCCGCTTTTAGGGTCTCCAGTTGCTTTGCTTTGATGGTGGTTCGCGGTCCACGTCGTTTACCGCCAAGGTTCTCGCCATCGTTCTCATTACTACCCGTTTCTTTGTCCGACAGATTGGCTATTTCAGAGTCCTTCACATCGTCCTGTAACTGGTCTTGAGAATCCGGGGATAAACTTGGGTCGCTACATGCTGTTACTGTGAAAACGAAAAAGGACAGAAAACGCTTAGACACACAGTCCATTTGTAGACCTATAATTTCAACACAATGAGGAATATGAATGATTACTAGTGGCCTATTTGTGTAGGCCTTTATAGCCTTACTAAAATATATATTTTTTAATTATTGATATAGTATTAAACAATAGGCCTACCTGAAATAATAACCGATGCAGATTTAAATTATTTTTATGAACACTATTTGTGTTCTCAATTATATTTTAGCCTAAATTAGCCTACGATAAAATCAATAAGCTACAATAGTCATACAACCCGATAATTAACATCTATGCAAATATAATTGGATACTTTGGCTTACAAATCCAAAGAAATCTTCAGCAATAGTGTAAAAATATAGGCAATGCAATTGCGCAAATCGTTATTTCTGTTTTTACAATAAAATAAAATAGTTTTGGCATAGGGCCTACCCTACATGGAAGAGAACGATGCATGATTATTCAACACCAAAATGTGGGCGGAACAAGTCACATCGGTTACATTGCTTTATTTTTTTAATTTTACCTTTATTTAACTAGGCTAGTTAGTTAAGAAAAAAATATTATTTGCAATGACGGCCTAGGAACAGTTGGTTAACTGCCTTGTTCCGGGGCAGAACGGCAGATTTGAACCTTGTCAGCTCGGCGATTCGATCTAGCAACACTTTCGGTTACTAGTCCAACGCTCTAACCACTAGGCTACCTGCCGCGCCACTTGTAGCCATGCGCCCAAAATTATGAAGCCAATTTGGCCGTATAGGCCTACCTGAGAGAAGGTTTGTGTCTTTCCCATTGCTGTGGGTTAGATAATCTTCTTTGCAGACAAATTTATTTTCGTCTATGATGTAGAGCTCTTCTCCCGTGGATAGCTGTTTGTTACACATCATGCAGGTGAAGCAGTTGAGATGAAACACTTTGCTCCTTGCCCTCCGGACCAAGTCGTTCGGCGAGATGCCCTGAGAACAGCCCGCGCACTTTGTCCCAAACCTCCTGCGAGGGGACAGAGGAAGAATGCACGATTATTAAAATGTATTTAGGCGCAAAACCAAACAGTATATGTTAGTATACAACGATTGCATAGTGAGAGTGTGAATAAATACATATGTTTTTAAATATAGGTCACTGCGTAGTCTCAGAAAAAAAGTTGCTATCTAGAACCTAAAAGGGTTCTTCGGCTTTCCCCATTGGAGAATCCATTGAATAACATTTGTGGTTGCAGGGAGAACCGTTTAGGGTTCAATGTAGAACCCTTTCAACAGAGGGCTATAGATGGAACCCAAAATAGTTCGACCTGTGACCAAAATGGTTCTACCTGGAACCAAAAAGGGTTCTCCTATGGGGACTGTAAAAGAACCCCATTGGAACCTTTTTTTCTAAGAGTGTAACCCTAACCTCTGCCTCTCAGTTGCAATGGTTCACGATGAGAATGATTCCATAATTGCCATATGTGGTCCTGTTCTTTATAATTATCGTTAGCTGTAGTAGGCCCTGTACATCTATTATATTTCTGTATTCATTGTCAACGGACACATTTTCTTACTTTGCCGAATCAAAAAATATTTGTTCCATTATAAACACGTTTTTGTGTAAATAAGAGAACTGCCTATAATCGCATTTTAGGCCTATTTAGACCTAACGAAAATACATGTTAGTGTTGTCCATCCTGAAATGTAGATGATCATTATGAAAAAGAATCCATCCTTTATAACACAAAACAACAGCCCTAAATGTGTAATCCAATTAGGAAATAATACACATTGCAATATACAAGTTAGTACTGTGTGATGATCCTCTTTTTGTTGATTTTAACGGAAACTAATGTGTATTGAGATTATGGACACTGATTGTTGACTGCAAGTCTGTGATTGCATTGTCTACTTGTTTGATCTTTTAAAGAGGTTAGTTATTTAAATCCACTTATCATGTCCTTCTCACTGGAGCCGTGCAAACACAGGGTCCTAGGCAGATAGCTTTGCCACTGGGCCGAGATACACACTTCCTCCACACTACCCCGATGAAGTATTGATTCTAGCCGCTTCTCTGCACCTCTACGCCTTATAAACAACGTGTGATTGATTTCCTTCATACCCCATACCGAGGACGAGTACACACGCGTTTAATGTTGCTGTCCATCTTTTAGCATAACAATACAAATGAACAAGCCTTTAATTACTGGCTCTCCTAACCAAAGCTTCTGAAGCAACACCTCCAAATCCACAGCCACACCGAGCACTTAGAAATTCTGAAGGAATTGGATGCAATCTTATTTGTCTTTTAACCATATTTGAAATGAGTACAGATACTATTTAGAGTGGTTAATGTACTAATACGTGCCATATATAATACATCCCATGAAGTATTTAGCCTTGAATATACCTATCATTTTGTTATAAGCAAATTATAATGGTAAATGTTTTGAGAGCATATTGGCTCAACAGTTTTCTAAAATACAATTTGAAGGTCTAAGGTGTAATTATCGCATGTCTTCAGATAGTTTTGCAATTTATTGCGTGCTCTACTTTTGTGTTCATTAGTTCAGAAGTTAGAGTCACCTCTTTTCTTTTCTTTTTTTTTACACTAAACAAATGACAGAGTTTATATTTTCATTATTAGCCAATAATACATTATATCGAAAATGTTTCGTATTTGCAATAGTATTTTTTAAAGAAAAATATGCATTTGACTGAGAACATTAGGATAGTATTGTTAACTTAGCAGAAACACGGAAATGCTTATCCAAGACTACACATCTGAAATAATAATTACTGTAGTAAAGGACGAATGAAAGGGAGCAAGCACCCACCAGTCAAGCTTACCTAAAGAAGTCGTTTTTGCAATATAGTTTCCCCTCTCGAGAAAAGCATTTCTCTGTTAAATTGCATTTACACTCGCAGCACTGTACGCACTTGACGTGCCACGCTCTGTCCAGAACATTGAGGAGAAACCTGTCCAGTATAGGCCTCTCGCACCCGGCACAGTGGACCATCCTCTTTGGATTTGCACCCTCTCCGCAACCGTGGTCTGTTCAGCCTCCTGAGGTTGTGGTCGTCTAACTCACACTCTTGACTTGAGCAGAAAGCAAATCAACAACACACACCGGTTATTGGATGTTTTGTATTTGGAGTATTTGGTTCCTTTTTCGCTCGGATGTCCTGGATCAATGTGTTCACATAAACAGTAGATGGGTAGCCTGGTCGCTATCCTACCTCTTATACTCTCCTCTGAAGTGGTCAGCATGGAGGTTTATAGGATCCAAGTACAGGATGGAGACCGTTCGCCAAGATGAGTCCTCCCAGGTGAGGTAGTCAAAGCCTTAGACGCCAGTCCTTCGGATCCTCTTCCATACACCAAACACACATCGGTTTAAATGAAGCCAATCAAATGGCAAAAAATATCAAGCCACCTCTGAAGATTGGCTATAATGTGAGAACCATAGCCTATCAGCAAGTATCCGTAGTCATCAAAGTGAAGCATTGGCCGAAAAAGCAACGTGTGCCAGTCGCTGTTGAAGACGCACATCTAACACAATTGTTTTGGGGCAATACTGTCACACAGAAAGACGCGCGTGCCTATAAATAATTCAATGTTCTTTGACATGACCGCTTATCCACTGTTTAGGACCCGATGAGAATCGAAATAATTTCCTATCAAAATATTTCAAGGAAAAAGTGTGTTTCCTCCGGCTCTGTTGGCTATCTGTCCCCTCGAGTTCTCTTTTGGTAAATGATGCTAGTGATGGTAGGATGCGTGTGACATCTCTGTGCAGGATTGACGCTCCGCGTTGTCTGCAGTACTCTGCATGTTCCTGAAAGCACACGAGCCAGCCTTATTCACAGTCTCGTGACGTCAGGCAGTGGAGAAGCCAATCAGCTGCGCGCCATGCAAGTAACTATTAGCTGTCCCTTCAAAGACGAGCCGGTGCATTCTGTTCTATATATGGGGAACTGAAGAAACCAATTGTCAAATATTCCTAGAAACTGTCATATGCTAGTGAATGTATGTGGGCGGAAAGACGACGACCGTTGAGGTAAAAACAGCACAATCACCAGCTTATCAATTGTTTGCGGCGAGGAAATGGACGTGAAGAATCATTTCATAAGGTAGATATGGGCATCTTAACGTTCTCTCCTGATCCTGCATGGATCCTCCCCATGGGCGAGAGAGAGGTCGTCTTAGTTTAAAAACAGTAGTAGTAACATTGGAATATATCTTATATTCACATTACAAAATTGTATGGAATGCATGCTTTTGTTACATTTTTATTGTTTGGTAAAAATCGCATTTTGACTAAGTTTTGGCATATAGTATACAGGCTACAGAAGTGACTTGACTTCTGCCGTACAATACGTTATCATATTATCAATGACAAGAGATACGTCATACATTTGATTTCAGACTTAAGTTGACCAAATGTTTTTTGATAGATTGTGCAGCCTCTCCAACGCGCCAAGACGCTTGTGGTGGCGTACGCTTTAGTGAGTGTTCTCTTGGTTTCGGCTGAACAAATCTTACATAATAGTTTAGAGACAAATTTCAATTATGTATACATCACCTAAGGGAAATTAAGTCAATATGCGTTAGAAATGAGTATTTACCCAAAACGGGAATTAAGTTTTACAATTCGAAATAATCAGAGGTTTAGACTGTGTCCTGGTGGCTGGGTTTGTTTCATCATATGCTTTTACTTGAAAGGTTTTTCTTGACAGCTGCACAGTCTCCCCCGTACCTTTTATGCATGTTATCATTTATTTGCCATGATCCTTATTTAATCACTATTTAAATCCACATTTCACACCAATACATCTCAGCAGTGCTGTGCTCTCTTTGGTCTTTTGTGGAGCATAGGGGATGTGAAAGACGAAGAGGCTCAAAAGTTTACAGGTTACTAGATCATTGTGACAGTTGCTGATGGCGTCAACACATTAGGACGTTTAATTAAGACCGTTCAATCCACTTACCAGAAGAGGAGCCAAAACAACATTACCTAGAAGTTTGCATACTTCGAAATAGTTACGGCTATGCATTATGTAGGCCTATTGAAAACTCTGAAAGTCTTATAATATCCAGGTGTTTTACAGGACCATGCCTGCTCTTCATTTTTTAGGAATGATGTCTAAATGTTCTTACTACTGATGCGTTTGTAGTTAGGTTAATGGTGACTTACAATATCCAGCCATCATATTTCTTAGTTTTGCATTTCTTAGTTTTGCAATTGTTTTTAAATCATCATTCATAGATCTGTCTTTAAAGCTCAATGAACGTTGAATCCTCTTTGAATCGTTTGAGATCTTTCTTTCCCAAATTAACATCTGTAAAATTATAGCTTAATAAATATAGTATTAACTATAAAGAAGTTGTAGTAGTTTTATTTGTGAAGTGTTGATAATAAATGCTTTATGACTGATTGGATACCTTCAGACAGTGGGAGGGAAAGGGAAACCAAGGCCAACATATAAACTCACATGTACGGTTGGAAGTTCGCCCTTGTCACCGGGTGACACCGCAACAGGGAGGCATCATCATAAAGACCTCCTCTCTCACTCTCGCCTCGCCTATGAGATTACATTTCTTCACTGCACCTAATCTTACATCATCACTATCTCACTTCTCTCACACACGGGCACACACACACACACACACACACACTCGCGCGCGCGCGCACACACACACACACACACACTGACGGGCAGCGGTGAGTGGTGCCCCATGTCAGTTATATATATTCTAGCGGCGTACTTTTGTGCAAACGTTCCAGTCTGAAATCTGGAATCAATAGCACGACCCCTCGTGCATATGGGCTGCTTCTCATGTAAAACGGAGGCGAGAGCAAGACAAGGCCGCGACCAGCCCCATGCTATAAAAACACGGTGACAGCTGCCTCAGAGCGTCTGGGGATCGCCTCTTTTGACTGCGGCACCCTTTCGATGACAAGTGTTTTTCCGGGGAAGAATAACAGATAAGAGACGAAAACACAACATCCTCGAGCCCCGATATTTCTCTTTCTCTCTCTCTCCCTCTCTCTGCGTATGACTGTGAGAGCTTTAAATTCATCTGCTAAGCGTCTGGTTAAATTTCTACCAACATCTCACTAAGAGAGAGAGAGAGAGAGAGAGAGAGAGAGAGAGAGAGAGAGAGAGAGAGAGAGAGAGAGAGAGATTGAGGGAGACAATTGTCTGAAGGAGACTTTTGACAGTTAGCCGATGAAACTAAAGTCAGCCTCAAATTATAGCTTGAAATGTTCAGATTTTCAGTGGCGCTTAATAAGGGAGACACTATTATGTGAGATATCTAGCCTTCCAGAAATGAAACTTCAACATACGAATTTGTAATTTAAGTTTCAAAGTGGCGAGAGTAGCGTAAAGTTGTCATATCATAGCCTATACCTCCAGCTCTGACTGGGAGGTGTAAACTATTCTTACACCTAGACTAGGCTACTAACATATGAGAAATACATCCACACCAAATAGCTGTAAATAAATAACGTGTTATTTTCAGCACCAGTAAAATATTACTTGTCACATAGAGAATAATATTTACTGATTTAGAAGAATAAACCATTCAGTACACCATAACCCACAGAATGAGATTAATTCATGAATAAAAACGAAATCAGACATATATGAATATCTCAGGACCCCTCGAGGCAATGACGCGATTAAATGCAAAAGGATTACTGCTGTAATACGTTATAGGAGTACAAATGTTCACCCAGTCAATGCTTTTCCTTTCATATCCAGAAGGGGTAAATTAGAATTGTATTTACCCAAAAAGAAAAAGCATAGGCCTACCATAGGCCTACCTACCTGGCATACCTACCTGGCATACCTACCTGGCATATCATGCACAACTGAAGAGACCTACAGTTCCTGAACTTAGTTTCACCAAAATTCTAAGATAGGCACAACAAAACAATATGAAGACAGGCCTGTATGTAATTGCATAGCTGCCACTTCAGTATATGTCCTCACTTTATGTCCATACTCAGCGACAGACTGCTCCAAGGGGAGCGCGGTTTTACTACTGCACTTTTACAGTACATGCAGGGAGCAACGTATGGAGCAGGCTAGAGGGAGCCACCGATAGAAAAACGCAAAACCAAACCAGGCTCTAAACAGGGCATGACCTAAACGTATCTCATTGCACATAATTGCCTGACAAAAGATGAGACCTGCTCTGTTGAGTAGGATATGTCAGATTGGCTACTTACTTATTTTAAAGCATATGTTATTGTCTGTGTTGACCTGAAATACATACATAGCTTACTCTGTCAGCGGTGGTAAGGTCTAGATATATATATAAAAAAAATAATGTGACATGTGAAGGCTGTTCTTATTTTGAGCACTTTTGTCTGCATTTCTATTCTATGTTATTCTATTCTATTCCATTCTTACTTGTCATGCAATCAGACAATCCCCTGATACAACTTAGCCAAAAACGTAATGTTGCCTACATTGGCTTCTACAGGCCTTTGCCAGGTGTAATTTTTTAAAACCTAAATAGAGCCCACTTTAAATTAAATCACAATCTGTTTTCTAAAATAAATTATACAGTAATATTCAAAACAATGGCGTGGATTTATGGAAGCCAGGCTTCACCAAAAAATGTAAAAAATAAATTTAAAAAAGTATAATATATAAATAGTATTTTGTCTCTCCGTGTTTCATAATGTTCCGTCAATTCGCAAGAGGCTGAATGTATCTCACAGGAGAAAGCTTCCGAGCGAGGGAAACAGCGCTCCTCTGTCTCTCTATGTGTAGGCCATCTATCTGATGCTGTCTGGTCCAAACGAGTATGACATTGTTGCCACCCATAGTATTGAAGGCATGGGTAGCCAGTGAGTTTCAAGCCTTTTTTTTAGTTGCCAATCAGCGTTGAACTAAACTGAGCGAGCTCAACTGTGAAGGGTCCTGGTCCACTAAAAAAAGGTGTCAAGGGAAGACAGTTTCGATTTGGCGTCACTCCTATCAAATCCCATTGAGAGCATACATCATTGACAGAAAAACTTGAATTGTTGCATCTTGTTTTGTTGTTGTCCTCCGGTGGCTAGCTAGTCAGCTAGATACACATTGTCCCCAAATTAGCCATGGATGGAGATCGGGATTTGGACTTAATCATTCTGGCCAATGATTATAAAGGCAATTCTGATCCAACCATTAATTCATACATTGTTGTGCCCCTGGCCTGAGAGGATGGAAGTATAATATGTAGGTAGATGTAGGCGAATGTTAAGGCTAATGTTAACTAGCTAACGTTATCCATGAATGGAAGTTAGGCTAGCGAGCAAGCATTTTCGCCAGGACAACAAAAAATAAAAGCGGGTACTGTATGACAGAGTGATGGACTGTTTCTTCAACATGATGGAATTGGCATTTCTCCACAAGTAAGGGGAGTCAACATGTTTTTCTACTTGCATGAACGCACACACGCACAGAGAAATCAGAACCATGGACAGCCACATCATATTTAGTTTACTATAATTGGACACAATTATTTTTGGTATCTTTTAGTTGTCACTGTATTAGGCTAAGCATAGGTGATTTGATGATGTTGAAATGTTGAAGTTGAAATGGTGCTGGAATAGTGGAGGCAGCTCATGTTATCTTTGCGACTTGCGGTAACTCTCCGTGATTCTAAATCTATAGTTGTTTAGTGGTCCGAAAATGTCGGAAACATTAACTTGCTTGACCATGCTGTAGGTAATGTAACTGTCTGTTACTGTACATGCAATATGCTTTGTGGACTTCACTGGACAGAGGTTGATATCCGGCTTTGTGATAAAACAAAGGTGTGGCTGCATTTATTCTGCCACTGTGTCTTCTTATAGTCTCAGCCTTTAGGCTTATCTATCACGGTCAAAAGGCATATGAATTAACATGTTATAGAGCAAACAACTCAGTTATCACAACTCATAAGTTGTAATATGGCTTTTTGTGGCCTTCCCCGGTGATTTTAACCACGCACCGCGACTGATTATAAATAGCATGTCCATGCCACTCATCCTAGATGCAGACGAAACGCTATTTCGTTTAAGATAATGATTAGCCTACTTTCAGGTCTAGTGAAAACATTTTCTGAAATGCATTTTTTTAAGAACAAATTCGTTTATAGTGAATGGGAATCAAACAATAATAATCAGTCATTCAAGATTTAATAGGAATCAACAACGCATTCATGATCAATACTACCTTTGTCATCACACATTTTTCTTATTTTGCGACGTAAGGCATAATTCTGAAATAGTCCAGTTATAGACCTAGGCCTACTAAAAGGAGCATTTCAGTACACTTTTGTTTTAAAAATTGTTCATCTGCAATTTGGTTGTACACCCATTTCAGCAATTTATAGTTTTGTCCCAAGGCCAATTTATGTACCTTCAGCATTGTCTATAATTTAATCTTAGGCCTAGTATTAAATTGTTTAATTTAGCCTATTCCTTTTTCATATTTGATTTGGAAAGATGAGGTCTGAGAAAGAGGACGTATCTATTTAAAGCTTTTCAATTGTAATCTAAACGAATTACATGAGAGTAAAAACAACAACACATTAATTTGTATAAACTCAATTTGTGCTTGTGAATGGGACGTGCCTATCCGTGTCCCCTCTGAAGTCCCAACTGGATGCTGATTGCACCCAAACAGGGCTGTGGCGCGGTGGGGGCTATAGAGAAGGCCTGCTCGACCCAGTGCTCCTCACTAGCCCCCCCCCCCCGAGAGTGCTCTCGGCGGTCCCCGGTGCGCTCAGCTGATCAAAGCTCCAGTCAGGGGTAATATTTCTCACTTTATTACCGGAGTCACGGCGTGTCTGCACAGCTAGCGATCACAGAGTCCACTGCCCACTCTCAACTCTCTCACTCGCCCGGTCACGTATCAGCAGCACACAAACATATCCTACCAAAAGCAACACAATACAATTTATTTTGTTAAATGTATAGGCGTATTTCTTTCTCATACGTAGGCCTATTGAATAGCCTAAACTAAAATATTGTTTTTGTTGATGAACTGACTTGCCTAGTTAAATAAAGGTAATACATGAAATGCAAGACCGATATGTTGGAATTGTTTAGAATTATTAGTACATTTGTTTTGATTATATGTTGCTGTCATGAGAAAAATAATGAATACAATGTGAAACATCTAACAATGTTGGCATAGTTGAACAAATTCAAGCATTCAGATTCAATAGGCCTAAATGAAAATAAATAAATAAATAATAACTGAATAACTAACAAAATAAATAAAGAGTATGCCCTCTTTAACATTGAGAGTTAATATATTTCCTCACAAAATGTGTTATTATAATAAATAATAAATTGCATTGGATCATCGCAAAATAGGTACTTCTGACAAGGCAGCCACCATCAAAAGCCGATATCGTCTTTCTAGTGCCACGTGCACCACGGAGCAAAGGGGCAGGGCGGGATCATTCTAATTAGGGAGCGTAGGTTCACCATCAAGCATGTGATTTGGGTCGTATTCATAAAACGGCTTTATTTTCACGGCGTGGACAAGGAGGCAGGCGAGAGAGAGAGAGAGTGTGTGCTGTCACTCACCACAGCTCAAACAGAGCCCGGGCCACCGTGCGCGTCCGCGAGGTGAGGAGGGGCTGCCGCTCAGCTCAAGCCAACAGCGTGCCAAAACTGATTAGAAGGGTATAGAGACAATGTCTGTGCAGAATCACAGCACAACAATATCATCCCACACAGCCCCCCCTCTCCCCCATCCCAAATAAAAATGAAGAAAATGATTTAAAAAATAATAGGCTATGGCTCAACCTTCTCCTTGGGCCAATATGTGCAAATGTGAAAATATCCTGTCCAATGTTATGTCGAAATGTTGAATTGTGAATCAAAATGATAAATAAGGCTTATAAAGATATTGTTCTATCTTTGAAATGATACACTGTCAACAGGCCACATCCATACTAGATAGCCTACCTAGGCCTACTCCAAAGACCAGCTGATTTTCCCTTGGATTTCTTGGAATCGGCACAATGATGACCTCGCAGAATATTGACCCGAAACTCTACATAAACATTTTCCTGACTTTCCAACTCCATCGCAGAGAGAGAGAAATTCGATGGAACTTATAGATTTGCTCTGGCCGTCCCATCACCAGAACAGCTGCTGCTACTCTCCCCAACCCGATAATGAACACGCTGACTGACAACTGTGCTGCTTCCATGGCACTGGTCCGGTCTCAGCGTGAAATAGGCCTAAATGCAACTTTCTATTCGGAAGACGGATGGGGGGAATCTCCCCGTCATCATCTTCCAGCCTCTTCCAAGAATGCAGAATGCAATTACATTGTTCTAATTCTATGAGTAATTTAGAGAGAGACAGTGACGTGGGATCTATCTATGTAGGCCTATTATGGGCTATATTTAAGCAATCTCTCTTACTCATTGAACAACATCACAAAACATGTGCTATCCCACTGACCTTTCTTCGAGTACAGGCAATGCATATAACACTAGGGGGCGAATTCAATCTGAATAAAGAGGTAGGCCCACCCCAACTGTGATTTATTATTATAGGCCCATGCACTTGATTTTAATGTGGGGTCCTGTAGTTGGAGTGTTGCTGAATCCCAAAAGTGCTGATGTGACAGATAAAAAAAGCCTAATTAATCGAAATGACATCTGCTAGCTATAGCATCTTTATCCACATTAGAGCTTTACTCATATATAACAAATATATGTCAAACATATAGGCCTGCTCTAGTATACTCTCGACTGAAATTGAAATCAAAGGGCATTTATGTTACAGAAAATACGGACCAGCAGAAAAGAGAGAGTATTATTATTATGACTCCCTTATGAAATATATAGAGAAAAGGTCTAGTCTTTGGGATCATTTGCTCTAGTTTAGATTAATGATTCTCCGTGCTTATTCTGCAATACGGGTGAAAGGGCTAGGATCACTAATGATTATAATATAATGTGTGGTGATAACCACTCCCTTTGAGATATTATCGCGCAGTGGGCAATGCTCTGGGGACGGCCTGCGAGGCTGAAAAGTGGCAGATAGCTGCTGCACGGGAGCAGATTTCTGCGTTAAAACCCCGCTAGCATCCGCAGCCCTGGCCGTTGCTGATATCAAGTGCCCGGGGTTGATTTAGAATAGGCTACAGGGATGGCTGGATGATAGCTGGATGATGGCTGGATGATGTATTTTGCGACTTATTTTTTCACTCACTTTTTTTGTCAAATTAGAAAATGTGCACACAAGGTAGATGGTCATGTTGGATATCTAAGATACAAAAAAAGTGCAGTTAAAACCAAAATGCACTCAAGTAAAAAGTAGAATTGATTTTAAATGTTCTCCAAGGTAGGCCTACATTTGTTGTTTCATTTAAAAAGGCAGAGAACGGTAAACCTATGATTCTTTAAAAATCTCAAACATTCTTCATCTCTTAAGTTTAACAACAGGGATATGAGGCAGGTCTCAACTTGCAGTGTAATTGGCAGTATTTGAACAAAACACATGAGTCATTGTTCTACCAGGGAACATGATCACTGAAAGCAGTGATATCATGCAAGGTATAAATATCTAAAGACACATACATATAGATGTATACCTCAAAAACATGTGAAGATCCCTTCTAGCCTACTCCATTGGTTGAAGTTTTGAACAGAAACTAATTTGTGCATGAAACTATATAGTAGAAGACAATGCTCATTAAATCAAATAGGCCTATGGAGAGAAAAATAAGCGAAGATAATTTAGAATGACTTATTATCTCAGTAATTTCCAATCAGAACTTTCACAAAGACGATTTTTACCTATGAAACGCTGCATTATCATCGACAAGCACTGATCAATAAGAACACAGTCCTTACAAACTTCTGTGGATGAATGCAGAGGATTAAAAATGGGCGAGGAGAGGAGAGAGAGGGAAGAGAGGAAGTGGGGAGCGAGAGAATCTTGCTGGGCCGCGGGAGACGCACCACGGGCAATCTCGCTCCATTCATCTTCATTGCCTTTTGTGTGCACAAAAAGCAACCCGTGCATAAGGTAAAGCCCGCATCAAAGCCGTGGCTTTATTTTATATCCTATAGATCAGGAGGGAGACAAAGCTTTATTTTCGCCAGGAGAGAGATATTTTACCTCTGCCTTACGGTATTATGTTGGAGAGGTGTCAGCCAAAGGAAATGGATGGCTAATGCATAGGCAAAACGCCTCGCCTCGACATGCTGCAAGTCAGCGGCTGTTCGCAGGAGGAGAGCCGGGGATTTAAGGCCGGTGGGAGCCGAGCCAGGCATGGGATTGAGCGCTGGCTGGGTATATAATGTATTCGATCCCGTTACACACACGCACGCGCTCATACTCGCATGGAAACCAAGACGCACGCACATTTACGCACTAGCACACACACACACACACACACACACACACACACACACACACACACACACACACACACACACACACACACACACACACACACACACACACACACACACACACACACATATATATATCACACTTTTCTAGAACCACTAGCACCTAAAATCTGACGCACTGTTCACTGCATTCATTTATTCAGATTCCTCCTTTATTAGGTGGAAGAGAAAGAGTTAACGAGATTTACAATGCTGCTCAAAAACAGAGCTTCTCTGTCATATTTTTCTCCATGTTAAATAGAAATCTAAAGAAGTAATTGGAATTGACTGCATACCTGAATAACTGCATATAAATAAGCACACATTTCATGGGGAGGGGGGGGGGGGTCACTGACACTGTTTGGCCATATAAAACCGGTGCATGTATTATAATACACAGCAAATAATGTTATTTCGCACAAGCATTGCGACATGCTTGTGATTCCGTCCAAATTATGCAGGATTCAAACTAACGTTTTCAATTTATTAAACCTATATAGGCAACATTTCATTTTAATGGGACAATTTATTTCTGAGAAGGGATTATCACTGCTGGTTGAAACTACACCAGTCTGTACATTTTCAGCATCCACGTCATTTAGAACTTTATAGGCTACAGCCTTTATATCAGTGGACTGGCGTTTCAGGGGCTGTCTGTTGAGCTCCCCAACACAGGCAGACAGACAGAGGCATCAGACATTGACTTTGGAAATGACTTCCAGACAGACACATTCCTCAATTCTAAACACCTTTAAGTGTCTGCATGTGCTTACCGAATTTCGTCAAGGAGGACACAAATCCGCCAACTGGGATTGCAGTCATGCACGGGTCTCTCCAGGCCTCGCGCGCGGGGGATGTAAAGTGGTCGACAGAGGAGCGACCCCAGTCGAGAGGGCTCAGGTGGATTTGGAAATAATGACAACATGATGTCTGTTACGATTCACATGAACCATTTCACAACAAGAACTAGAGTCCCTTTGACAAGCCTCAATGTCAAAAGTCTCAAGGCTGTGCTTTATATAGGCTCAGGGTAATATTCAACACCTAGACCAAGGGCCTACAAGGGCCAAACTAAAGAAGGAGCATACTGTATATGGCTATGAGGAGGAAGAACACTAATCCTATGGAAGAGAATGTATGCAATCAACAACAACAAACTGTTCCCACTTTGTGAGAATGAAGCCCTCAATATGCAACTATTTAGTTGCACACACAATCATGTCCCTTTCAGATAGTTTCCTTGCTGGATTATACACTGTTCTCCATGTTGGTAGCACTATGTGTCAATTTAATCTATATGTGGGACTCCTTACTGCCATTATTCAGAAAGGGATATGATTGTGGGACTCCGTATCCCCCCCCACCGCCCCACCACTGCCGACCCACACACCGATCCCCTGCTCAAACACTAAAGCTAAGACTGTGGGTGGGAACACAAATTGTTTCTCTATGATGAGGAGACCAGGGGCCTCAGTGATGCGATTTAAGAGAGAGATTTGTTCCCTGTATGGTTCTGTTCCTGATAGGCCCATCAGGTAGGAACAGCAGGGAGCCACACTGAGGGGTCTGGGGTGAGGGGGGAAGTGGGGTGGGTGGAAAGTCATAGAGGGGGGTCGGTGGTGGCTTGGTTGGGTTGTTGTGGAGGTCGTTCATATGCTGGTGCAGGGAGCCTGGGCAGTTCGTTGTATGCTCTGCCTGCCGATGAGCTAAAAATGTGAGGAGGTTGTGGCCTCCGGGTGTTTTACGACAGGGGGACGGAGGCTGATTTGTCTTCACCGGAGCGTACCACTGGCATCTTCACACCCTTGAGTTGCAGGGCAGGGCAGGGCAGAGGTGGGGAACAGGGAGAAGGAGGGGAGGCTGTAAATTAGCTGGGCTGGCAGGCTGATGGTCGGTCAGTGATCTCAGGGAATGGCACCCACCTGACCCCGTGTGCTTAGGCCCCAGCTGAGCCTGCACTGCATGGAGATGAGAACCAGGGATGTAAACTAATCTACCCCAGCCCAGCCCAGCCCAGCTCTATCCCCCCCATTCCCCTGGCCCGGTCCAGCTCAGCTTCCTTCTAAGGGTATGGTAAGGAGGATGTATGTGTGTGTGTGATCATCACCCTGGCCCGGTCCAGCTCAGCTTCCTCCTAGGGGTATGGTATGGAGGTGTGATCATCACCCCAGGATGGTCCAGCTCAGCTTCCTTCTAGGGGTATGGTATGGAGGTGTGATCATCACCCCGGGATGGTCCAGCTCAGCTTCCTTCTAGGGGTATAGTATGGAGGTGTGATCATCACCCCGGGATGGTCCAGCTCAGCTTCCTTCTAGGGGTATGGTATGGAGGTGTGATCATCACCCCGGGATGGTCCAGCTCAGCTTCCTTCTAGGGGTATGGTATGGAGGTGTGATCATTACTCTGGGATGGGGTGATAAGAGGAATCCTACAGTGCTGATTAGATCAGGGGCATGTTTGTTTTCCAGTATCAGGGATTACATGATTTATTAGAGAGCGAGGTTTGGTGGCTGGTGGCGGTGGCGAGTGCTAACTCCCCACCCACATCCAAAGGAAGTGTATTCCATTAAACTCCATGCATAGTTGGGTATCTTTACACCAAGCAGCTAATTTGTCCCTTTAGCTTACAAGCCCATATCTGATCATCTAGTACCCCACTGGAGAAACCCCCCCCCCCCACACACACACACACTTCCCATTGAAGAAGACCTTAGAAACATCCACTGATGTTCCATTAGTGTGGGGACACATCCATTTGTCCTGTCCCTAGTTCTTTATATATTCATCGTTTTCCACTACACACTTTCCCCATTGAGATGACCTATACATACAGTAGGGTACAGGTAGATGGCTAGATAAATTATGCAAGTAAGAGAAAGCACTGTAACACCACTGTGGCCCATCATGAATCAAGGCACATGCTATCCACTGGGGTGCTAACCACTGGGGTACCATCACTAGGAATATATGTAGCTCCTGGATTATTTTGTATCATATTAGATGCATTGTGCCGGCAAAGAATATACCAGTTTGTATTCAAGCAGAATGAACAACAAGAGTGGAAGCATTGCTAGGAGAATGGGAAGATGAGGAAGGAAAGGGGGGCATAGTATAATTTAAGCAGGTTGGAATTGGGAGGTTTAGTTGGTTTAGATGTGAAATCTAATTTCTATATAATGTCATTTAAATCCCGACATCCAGGAGTTGTATTTGAACTTGGATTATCAGAATCATCAGCCTGTGAATGCGAAAGATCCTCATGATCTTTGGGGGGCACAATGTTCTTCATGTTCACAGGTCACAGGTTTTCTTGGAGTATAAAGCAGAGAGAAAGGATTGAATTGCATTTCGAGTTGAATAAAAAGGGAAGAAAAAGAAAAGGAGAAGAGAAGTGAAATTAAGGAAAAAGTACATTAGTTTACTTACATAAGTAAGTGGTACTGGTCGCTAGAAACAAGGTCTCTGATATACTAATTCCATTTCCTGTATTTAATTTGTATCTACAGAATTTAGATCCCCTTAAGATGAACCATTTAAAGACCTGGAATCACTGCAAAAGATTTCTCCACAGACCATTTTCATAATGCCGTATAGAACAGGGGTGAACAACTCTGGCCCCTGAGTTCCTCAGTCCCGGTGGTTTTAGCTCCTCCTTGGTCTTTCATTGATAAATTAACATAATTGATTGGCTGAAGAGTCTACACACCTGGATAAACAGTTTGTTATCTCTCCCTACTACTGACACATCTTTGAAGGGAATTGTTCCATCTGCCTTAATCAAATCGTTAAAGATCCTTGTCAAATAGAAATGGATTGATTTACAGTAGGCTCTCTTCCAGTAGGCCACACCACTGCAAATCCTACATGGGCATGGGGAATTTACATGGCTCTGTATGGAGAGAATGGCTGTAGTTATTTGTGTGTTCTGCAGAACAGACACACAGACATCACCCTTACTGAGAATCCCCTCTCCCCATAGAAGCATGTTGACAACAAGACAGAGAGGCCTCTCTGAGACCGTACAGGTGTGCTGCATTGTCTTTCCTCCATGACAGCCCTGAAAGAAGAACACGCTACTCACTGAGGAGAGGCTGATTGTGGCCGTGTTAGGGATGGACGGACTCCCTGTGTAATTCTCAGATACAGAGGGATGGGAAATAAATAAATAAAGAAGAAGGAAAAAATAAATGTCTGTTAACTTATATCTCTGCCAGGCAGCCGAGGGAACAGGTGACAGGTCACTTCTCCCTAAGCCCAGGAAACACAGAGAACATTAGTGAGGCAGCAGCATGGCCTGGCCAGACCTCCCCTAGCTCTAATCTGGAGACTGGAGGAAGATACCAGACAGCCACAGTGGCATCAGACTATACTCCTGATGTCTTCTCCTCTTCTGTCTGTCGGTGTGTGAGGTAACTCTCACCAATTCAATGTTTAAAAGGATTAGATGCATTTTTCATGCTTCAAAGCTAAATGACCAATTTGAATGTATAAGTCCTTATGACGGAATAATCACTTGTGTGAGTTTTGTTGGCGGAGTGGAGAGGTGGCCTCCCAGGCCAAACTGTTGATCACATATGACACTAGTGTCTCACTGCATGTCACAGTTATGCACCAACATTGTTCTTACTCTCTACGAACAATATTTCCCAACTCCAGTCCTGAAGGACACCCAACAGTAGACATTTCTATTGTATCCCCTGACAAGCACACCTGATGTAACTTGTCAACTATTCATATAGGCATCAAGCCCTCAATGAGTTGAATCAGGTGTGCATGTTCAGAAATGTGTGCTGTTGCGGGTATTCAAGGAGTTGGGAAACAGTGTTCTAAAGTAGAAAGTGTATTCATGGGTTGCACCTCCGTCACTCAGTCGTCACGCCATTTTTATGAATGTTCTAAAAATGACGCTGACCATAATAGTGGTCATCGGAAGTTCAGTGGTGTTCAGTCATGCTGAACGGGGGTTAATGACTGTTTAATTGAAATTACACTATATTTGCCTTGAAATACCATTGACAATGCTAAATAAGGCAAACAATTAGTAGGAAACAACCTTGCTACCATTATCATGTGGTCAAATTAACTTTAGAGAAATGGTAATGTTGTCATTAGCTAGCAAAGTGTTTCAAAAATAGTTAGCAATGCTTACATTAGCTAACTAAAATTCAGTTGACTCCCCTCATTCTTAGTTAGCTAGCTAATGTTATAGTACATCGAGAGTCAACCTGCCAACATCACAATGATGACAAATGGATTTCCTACTAAAATGTGCCTTCTTTAGAAATGTCATTCTGTTTCTAAGCCACTATAATGCGCTTCCCTGATAATGTTTCCAAATGCTAATGTTTTAGGATTTGTGGCTTGAATACCATTCAAGTCATGAGACCGATATTAGCATTTTTCATGCATCATGTTCAAACTATAAGTGACTTTGTTGAGCTTCCCAATCCATTTTTTTTTATACTTTCGGATGATTTGGACATGATGTGCGAAAAATGCTGTCCCACGACTTGAATGAGATTTATGCCACAAACGCTAAAATATTAGCATTTGGAAACAGTGCCTGTGAAACTAAGCATCGATTGCTGTCATAGCTTGTCCATAGACTGCTAACAGGGTAATTTGGGTGAGCTATCCCTTTAACTCCCATTAGTTCACGTGAAAATAAAAAAATCCATATGTATGACATGGATAACCCTCTTTTAAATGGAGCTCCACCTGTAGGACTGTCTCTGAGAACCTATCAAGGGACATTGAAGGAAAAAGAGTACTGAATATGAGACAGAGAGAAAGTTTGACTGATTGTCTGGCCCTGATTAAAACTTCTATGTGACACCATGGAACATCAAGCTAGCTCCACCAGGGTCTTTGAGCCTGGAGAGGGGGAGAGGAGGGGAGAGAGAAAAGGGGGGTGACACTGTGTTTGAGTTTATAGGGGAGGGCTGAAGGGTAATGAGGACTCAGACCTGGCTGAACTTTCCTTTGACCCTGGGGCGGCAGGGTAGCCTAGTGGTTAGAGCGTTGGACTAGTAACCGGAAGGTTGTGAGTTCAAACCCCCGAGCCGACAAGGTACAAATCTGTCGTTCTGCCCCTGAACAGGCAGTTAACCCACTGTTCCCAGGCCGTCATTGAAAAATAAGAATGTGTTCTTAACTGACTTGCCTGGTTAAATAAAGGTAAAAATTAACTTGTAAGTCGCTCTGGATAAGAGCGTCTGCTAAATGACTTAAATGTAAATGTTAAATGACTTACACACTCCTTCTCTCTCTCTCTCTCTCCTTGTTGGCTGCGACATTCCTTCCTTTATCAACGTGGTCTTATGTCAGGGCACTCCTGAAATTCTTCCTCCACCTTTATTTCCCTCATTCTTCCTCTCTGCCCCCAATCTCCCATCTCTTCATTGTGCTCCACTCCAAATACAGCACCCCCTGCCCCCTCCTCTCACCCCATCAAAATAAGAAACAGTAAATCCTGTGCCTCTAACTGCTGCCGTGTTTACCATCCCACAATAGAGCACACATATTTGTTCATCACCCAGGATCATGCACGCACGCACACACACACACACACACACACACACACGCACGCACACACGCACACGCACACACACATTCCCTCTCTCTTATCGCCAAACAAAGCGTCATCTTCTCAGCCTCAAAGCCCCTGAAACCCCCTGATTGTTACAGTGGTAAGTACGGCAGGCTTTGCTTACGACGTTTCTCTCTGCTCAACCCATGGACTACTACGACACACACCCATATCCCTACACCTAGAGAGATGCCTGTCAACGCTGCCTGACACAACCACAAAACTCAGATTAGGGCTCTGAAACAGGATTTCAAAAGACATATTTACTTATTTTCATTCAACCTTGAGAGGGTGGGAATATAAATACAATTAAAATTCCAATGAGTAATAATGTGGATCTATTTAACGTTTAGAAAGGTGTTGAGTGTTTTTGATGTCAACTTCGTGTGCTTTATTGAAACCTGGGCTGTGTTGTGGGGATAATTGAAGTCTGAGGTTTGGGATGCTCCTGGAATGGGAATATTGAGAGTTTTAATGCAGAGGTAAAATTTAAGATCCTGTGTTGTGTCTGTTTGGGGAAATGTAGAAATGTATTCCTCCCTCTGTTTCTCTCTCTTACACAGTCTGAGGGCAGTGAGAGAGAATAGACTGCATAGGCTAAGGAGAAAGAGATGGTAGAATGTGAATTAAATGCTTCTTTATTTGATATTAAATAGTCCAGAAATGACTGTCACCTTAAATGTAAACAGAGTAGCATAATTTAATAGTGTATAGTGGCTATACTGTGAGGCTATAGATGCTTGACTGTGTTCTGTTTATTTTGCTCTTCCCTTCCTTGTTTACATCACTTTATTTGCTGGCAATTTTCCCTGCGTGGGATTTACTCTCCCTACTCAATGCGGATGGTGGTTTCTCAGACAAAAACAAGATATGTTGTCGACTGAATTTCAATTAATAAAACCGTTGGATTTTATGTGAGGAAGAGGTCTGACGTCAAACAACAATATCAGTTCCCATACTGTAGGACTGAGACTACTGAAGACATGTTCAAAATAAGGGATTCTGTGAATGTAAGGAAAAGGTTACCAAGTCGGAAGTTTATATACACCTCAGCCAAATACATTTCAACTCAGTTTTTCACAATTCCTGACATTTAATCCTAGGAAAAATTCCTTGTTTTAGGTCAGTTAGGATCACCACTTTATTTTAAGAATGTGAAATGTCAGAATAATAGTAGAGAGAATGATTTATTTCAGCTTTTATTTATTTCATCATATTTCCAGTGGGTCAGAAGTTTACATACTGTACACTCAATTAGTATTTGGTAGCATTGAATTTAAATGGTTTAACTTGGGTCAAACGTTTTGGGTAGCCTTCTACAAGATTCCCAAAATAAGTTGGGTGAATTTTGGCCCATTCCTCCTGGCAGAGCTGGTGTAACTGAATCAGGTTTGTATGCCTCCTTGCTTTGTTGTTTCAGTTCTGCCCACAAATGTTCTATGGGATCTAGGTCAGGGCTTGTGATGGCAACTCCAATACCTTGACTTTGTTGTCCTTAAGCCATTTTGCCACAACTTTGGAAGTATGCTTGGGGTCATTGGCAATTTGGAAGACCCATTTGCGACCAAGCTTTAACTTCCTGACTGATGTCTTGAGATGTTGCTTCAAAATATCCACTTACTTTTCCAACCTCATGATGCCATCTATTTTGTGAAGTGCACCAGTCCCTCCTGCGGCAAAGTACCCACAAAATGATGCTGCCACCCCCCTGCTTCATGGTTGGGACGGTGTTCTTCGGCTTGTAAGCCTCCCCCCTTTTCCTCCAAATATAACGATGGTCATCATGTCCAAACAGTTCTATTTTTGTTTCATCAGACCAGAGGACATTTCTCCAAAAAGTATTATCTTTGTCCCCATTTGCAGTTGCAAACCGTAGTCTGGCTTTTTTAATGGTGGTTTTGGTCCAGGGGCTTCTTCCTTGCTGAGCGGCCTTTCAGGTTATGTTGATATAGGACTCGTTTTACTGTGAATATAGATACTTTTGTACCGGTTTCCTCCAGCATCTTCATAAGGTCCTTTGCTGTTGTTCTGGGATTGATTTGCACTTTTCGCACCACAGTACGTTAATCTCTAGGAAACAGAACACATCTCCTTCCTGAGCGGTATGACAGCTGCGTGGTCCCATGGTGTTTATACTTGCGTACTATTGTTTGTACAGATGAACTTGGTACCTTCAGGCATTTGGAAATTGCTCCCAAGGAGGAACCAGACTTGTGGAGGTCTACAGTTTTTTTTCTGAGGTCTTGGCTGATTTTTTTAAATTTTCCCATGATGTCAATCAAAGAGGCACTGAGTTTGAAGGTAGGCCTTGAAATATATCCACAGGTACACCTCCAATTGACTCAAATGATGTCAATTAGCCTATCAGAAATTCTAAAGCCATGTCATAATTTTCTGGAATTTTCCAACATGTTTAAAGGCAAGGTCAACTTAGTGTATGTAAACTTCTAACCAAATGCAATTATGATATATTGAATTATAAGTGAAATAATCTGTCTGTAATCAATTGTTGGAAAGATGACTTGTGTCATGCACAAAGTAGATGTCCTAACCGACTTGCCAAAACTATATTTTGTTAACAAGAAATTTGTGGAGTGGTTGAAAAACGAGTTTTAATGACTCCAACCTAAGTGTATGTAAACTTCCGACTTTAACTGTATATGTTTCTATCGACAATGTTTTGAGTCATATGGTCATGTAAATGTACAGCATGTCATGTAAATGTACAGTAGGTCATGTAAATGTACAGTAGGTCATGTAAATGTGTGCATCTCCTATTTGTTCTGTAGTGTTTGTTTCAAGAAGTCCACTTAGCTGTCAATGCTCCCTCGCACACTCACACAGGCCAGGTTAAACAGCATGGGAAGCGGGCAGCCTGCACACTGTTTGTTTTGGACTCAGTGGCGTCTCATTTACACGTGTTAATTGCCGCTAATTGGTTTTAATGAGATGAACAGGAAAGCCTCTGGGACCATTCATACCTTTAATTTGAAGTAAATATAATTAATTAACATATACTAATTACAGCCAATTAACATTGATTAAGAGATGCCAGCGAAAGGGGGAAAAAGTACAAACCAACCCCAAAGAATCCTATGGAGTCAGCAGGAAAAAAGGAACGTCACATGTCGGGAACGTCACGGACTGAGGCAGGAGGCAGTACAATCAAGTAGCATCTGTCTGTCTGGTCTACCCTCTCCTTCTCACTCCAGAGCGTTTGGGAACGAACGGGAACGTTGACTGTCCCCCCCACTCCCCTCCCTGATCCATGCCCACCGGCCCGGTGCCCCCGTGCCGACGGCGCCCCATGGCACACCTGCGCAGGAAGCACCCCCGAGATGATGGCGGACAGAGGGCATCTGTGTGCCCGCGAGAGGCCAGCGTGTGCCACACAGTCTGAGCAGGAGAGATTAGAGGATTTACCACTGAGAGAGGGGGCAGAGAGTTTGAGGGAGAGAGAGGGAGAGATGGAGGGACAGAGACAGGAGGGAGAGAAGACATAGAGAATTGCTAAAAGGATAGGAGCAAGCTTAAGGAGAGGAAGTAAAAAGAGGCAGAGAGTGAAGAAGACATAAAAGCAAAAGAGGGAGGAAGAGAGTTTCCATGGCGATGTAGAAAGGAAAGAGAATAAGGGAAAGAAATAGACAATGAGAGAAAAAGACAGATAGAGGGTATAGAAAGCTTGACGACAGCTGGAAATGGGGGAGTGTGGAGAAGAGAGAGAGACAGAGAGCAGCTGAGCTATGTGGCTGAATGAGATTAGCCACATTTAAACAGCTAACAAAGACACACATTGGGCAGGCCATATTTTGGTGTCATGCTCTGGGCATATGGGCAGACAGACTGTTGGAGAAAGACACTACGTCAGAGACCGAGGTGATTCCCAGTCGAGCGAGAGAAAAGCGAACTGAACAGAGAGAGAGGGGGGGAGAGAACACATTAAACAGAGAGGGAGAGAGAGAGAAGAAGAGCAAAACAGAAAGAGGAAGGGATAGAGAATGAAAGCAGAGCATAGACAGAACATGAGAAAAGAGATGGGAAAACAAAGACAGAGATAGAGGAAGAAGAAGATAGGACTCCTAGACTGTACTTGGCTCCAAACCTAATGTCACCTGTGCCACCGAGACTGACTTTGACACTGTAAAGCCTGCTACTGTGGCGAGTGTGTACTCAGAGCCACATGCTCCTAGGCATGGTGGCAGAAGCTGGCAGTGCCCGCCAGGGCGAGGTGTGAATGTGTGTCAGATGGTTCAGCAGGCAGGCTGGCACCACCATGATCCCACTGGAGGGAGAGGGAGCAGGGCTAAGCCTGCCCACACCATGATGACCCTCCTGGGTGAACACCCCGACGGCAACCCACCCCCACCTCCACCGCTCAGCCCCTAGTATGGGGGTTAGGGGAGACACACATACACAGGGGGGACACCTTCCCTTTGGATGTGCTGAAAATACTGCTGGAATACTTGAAAAGCAGCCGCAAACTATCCACTGAACATAAGAATCTCTCTTCATATTGCTCATCAGACAGCCTAAACTCTACCAGAATACCAAAAATAGATCTACTTCGTTAGGTTAGGCATTAACTCAAAATGGTTAAGGTAAGGGCCAAGGTTTGGGATAGTCTTAAAACAAAAATCTCAAAAACATCTTTCTATCGCTGGATTCAAACTTGAAACCTTTGGAATCAGATGCTTACGCCCATCCGCCATCACTGTTCACAACACCCTGGCAAAACCGAAACCTACTTGAAGGTAACAGCGCTCCCTGTTGCCCCTACTGTTGCCCCTGACTTGCATCACAGGTGACCTGGCTGCTGTGTTTGCTGGGGTGGATGCTGGCTTCAGAGATGACAGGCAGAGCATCACACTTTCCACAGGCCTGTCTCTAAAATACTAGGTCGGGTCTGATCAATCCTTCAAAGGCTGCCTGACTGCACAACTTCACTCCAGCTTTAAAGGCAGGACGGAGTCTAAGACAAAGGCCAGCAGAGAGAGAGAGAGAGAGAGAGAGAGAGAGAGAGAGAGAGAGAGAGAGAGAGAGAGAGAGAGAGAGAGAGAGAGAGAGAGAGAGAGAAGATGGAAAAGA
This sequence comes from Oncorhynchus masou masou, assembly GCF_036934945.1. Lineage (NCBI taxonomy): Eukaryota > Metazoa > Chordata > Actinopteri > Salmoniformes > Salmonidae > Oncorhynchus > Oncorhynchus masou. Next base: position 69,642,659 of record NC_088220.1, read on the forward strand.
GAGAGGGAGTCAGAGAGAAGGAGAGAAAGTGAGTGAGCCAGAGAAAGAGAGAGAGAGAGATGAAAGAAGAGAGAGAGAGAGCGAGAGAGGGGTCCTCCTGTAGTCACACCTCATGAATATTTAACAGAACTTGTTGGAGTGAGGAGAGAAGATAGAGGCTGTCTGTACGTGTGTGTGTGTGTTGGTATCATCGAGGGACAGCCATTCCCATGGCAACAGTGCGTCAGGTAGGCAGGCGACATGGGTTCAGAGCTGCCCTCTTTGGTCCCTGGAGGGGGAGAGGGGGGAGAGGGGGAGGGGGGAAGCATTTTGTCGAGGCACACTTGACAAAACAAAGACAACTCACTTCTCTGGTCTCGTGCCACATTTCTTATTCATAAACAAGCAGGGCTGGCTGTACGGACACGATAAAGGGTAGTGCGCGGGGCCCTCTGCCGAGACGGACACCGATTTGAATGCAAAGCTTCAGCTGCACCAAATCCCTCCCCCCTGTCCCCACCCCCCACCTCCCCTCTCTGCATTATTCCGTCGGATTTCACCGCTATTTTTGGACGGGGCGTTAAGCCGTCCAAAGGATCTCTAACGGAGATATGTCATCAAAAAAACTTTCTCTCTCATTCCTGGCCGTCATTAACATAAAAATATAAGAATTATATGCGAAAGAATGAGCGAACTAATGAATAAAATTATTACAAAATATCCACAGACACACAAATGTCCATATCTCCGACGATGTTCGACGCTCATCCCTGTCCATTCTCTCCACACATAACAGTGGAGAATTGGGTGATTCTTCTTCTTCTTGGGTTATTTGTTTTGATTTGGGCCTAAACATATGTTGACTGCTGACTTAAGGGGGCCAGGGGATGCATGGCGAGTGCTCTCTCTACTTGAGCTGTGCATGTTTAGAGGTGTAAACAGATTCCAAGATGGGTGGAGGGTTGAATGTGATGCTTTAATAGGGGTCTGACTGAAAGGGGAGGGGGAGTAATGGTGCCGTAGTAAGGGTTAGAGGGGTAAGACCAGCTATGTTAACCAGTTTTGCAGGGCTTTGGGAACAATTGCGTACATTCAGAGATGCATACAAAATATACCAAAAAACACCAATGCGTAAAGAAAAACACATACACACTCATGACCACAGTGTGTACAGAGTACTAAGACATAATACAAATACACTGAGGATATTGCTCAAAGAACCGCATAATGAGCACATGCACACTCACAAACACCTGCACAATGACAATGAAGGTAAACATGCTCATACATATTAACACACACGTACATACAAACACTGTCAACAAAGACAATCCCAAGCCCACATACCACCCCCCACAGACTTACACCCATACACCCTCATAAACACACACGCATACACCCTCATAAACACACACCCATACACAGACACCCATACACCCTCATAAACACACACCCATACACCCTCATAAACACACACCCATACACAGACAACCATACATCCTCATAAACACACACCCATACACCCTCATAAACACACACCCATACACAGACACCCATACACCCTCATAAACACACACCCATACACCCTCATAAACACACACCCATACACAGACACCCATACACCCTCATAAACACACACCCATACACCCTCATAAACACACACCCATACACAGACACCCATACATCCTCATAAACACACACCAATACACCCTCATAAACACACACCCATACACAGACACCCATCTAAAACAACCAGAAGATTAACACACATTCTCATTCATCTAGCTACACACTTAGAAAAAGGGTTCCAAAAGGGATCTTCAGCGGTCCCCCATAGGAGAACCCTTCTGGGTTCTATGGAGAACCATCTGTGTAAAGGGTTCTACATGGAACTCAAAATGGTTTTTACCTGGAAACAAAAGGTTTCTACTTGAAACCAAAAAGGGTTCTTCAAAGGGTTTTCCTATGGGACAGCCTAAAAACCCTTTGATGTTCTAGATAGCACCGTTTTTCTAAGTGTGTATGAGGTCACCCTCGGAGTCTACAGAGGCCTAGCAACAGGAAACAATACTCTGTAGTAAACCTATATCAGGTAAATAAAAGACCTATACAACAGGAAACAATACTCTGTAGTAAACCCATATCAGTTAAATAAAAGACCTATACAACAGGGAACAATACTCTGTAGTAAACCCATATCAGTTAAATAAAAGACCTATACAACAGGAAACAATACTCTGTAGTAAACCTATATCAGGTAAATAAAAGACCTATACAACAGGAAACAATACTCTGTAGTAAACCTATATCAGTTAAATAAAAGACCTATACAACAGGAAACAATACTCAGTAGTAAACCTATATAGGGTAAATAAAAGACCTATACAACAGGAAACAATACTCTGTAGTAAACCCATATCAGTTAAATAAAAGACCTATACAACAGGAAACAATACTCTGTAGTAAACCTATATCAGTTAAATAAAAGACCTATACAACAGGAAACAATACTCTGTAGTAAACCCATATCAGTTAAATAAAAGACCCTATACAAAAGGAAACAATACTCAGTAGTAAACCCATATCAGTTAAATAAAAGACCTATACAACAGGAAACAATACTCTGTAGTAAACCCATATCAGTTAAATAAAAGACCTATACAACAGGAAACAATACTCTGTAGTAAACCCATATCAGGTAAATAAAAGACCTGTACAACAGGAAACAATACTCTGTAGTAAACCCATATCAGGGAAATAAAAGACCTATACAACAAGGAACAATACTCAGTAGTAAACCCATATCAGGTAAATAAAAGACCTATACAACAGGAAACAATACTCTGTAGTAAACCTATATCAGTTAAATAAGAGACCTATACAACAGGAAACAATACTCTGTAGTAAACCTATATCAGTTAAATAAAAGACCTATACAACAGGAAACAATACTCTGTAGTAAACCTATATCAGTTAAATAAAAGACCTATACAACAGGAAACAATACTCTGTAGTAAACCCATATCAGTTAAATAAAATACCTATACAACAGGAAACAATACTCTGTAGTAAACCTATATCAGTTAAATAAAAGACCTATACAACAGGAAACAATACTCAGTAGTAAACCTATATCAGGTATATAAAAGACCTATACAACAGGAAACAATACTCTGTAGTAAACCCATATCAGGGAAATAAAAGACCTATACAACAAGGAACAATACTCAGTCGTAAACCCATATCAGGTAAATAAAAGACCTATACAACAGGAAACAATACTCAGTAGTAAACCTATATCAGGTATATAAAAGACCTATACAACAGGAAACAATACTCTGTAGTAAACCCATATCAGTTAAATAAAAGACCTATACAACAGGAAACAATACTCAGTAGTAAACCTATATCAGGTATATAAAAGACCTATACAACAGGAAACAATACTCTGTAGTAAACCTATATCAGGTATTAAAAAGACCTATACAACAGGAAACAATACTCTGTAGTAAACCTATATCAGTTAAATAAAAGACCTATACAACAGGAAACAATACTCTGTAGTAAACCCATATCAGTTAAATAAAAGACCTATACAACAGGAAACAATACTCTGTAGTAAACCCATATCAGTTAAATAAAAGACCTATACAACAGGAAACAATACTCTGTAGTAAACCTATATCAGGTATTAAAAAGAACTATACAACAGGAAACAATACTCTGTAGTAAACCCATATCAGTTAAATAAAAGACCTGTACAACAGGAAACAATACTCTGTAGTAAACCTATATCAGTTAAATAAAAGACCTATACAACAGGAAACAATACTCTGTAGTAAACCCATATCAGGTAAATAAAAGACCTATACAACAGGAAACAATACTCAGTAGTAAACCCATATCAGTTAAATAAAAGACCTATACAACAGGAAACAATACTCTGTAGTAAACCTATATCAGTTAAATATAGGACCTATACAACAGGAAACAATACTCTGTAGTAAACCCATATCAGGTAAATAAAAGACCTATACAACAGGAAACAATACTCAGTAGTAAACCCGTATCAGGTAAATGAAAGACCTATACAACAGGAAACAATACTCTGTAGTAAACCCATATCAGTTAAATAAAAGACCTATACAACAGGAAACAATACTCAGTAGTAAACCCATATCAGGGAAATAAAAGACCTATACAACAAGGAACAATACTCAGTAGTAAACCCATATCAGGTAAATAAAAGACCTATACAACAGGAAACAATACTCAGTAGTAAACCCATATCAGGTAAATAAAAGACCTATACAACAGGAAACAATACTCTGTAGTAAACCTATATCAGGTATATAAAAGACCTATACAACAGGAAACAATACTCTGTAGTAAACCCATATCAGTTAAATAAAAGACCTATACAACAGGAAACAATACTCTGTAGTAAACCTATATCAGGTATTAAAAAGACCTATACAACAGGAAACAATACTCTGTAGTAAACCTATATCAGTTAAATAAAAGACCTATACAACAGGAAACAATACTCTGTAGTAAACCTATATCAGTTAAATAAAAGACCTATACAACAGGAAACAATACTCAGTAGTAAACCCATATCAGTTAAATAAAAGACCTATACAACAGGAAACAATACTCTGTAGTAAACCTATATCAGTTAAATATAAGACCTATACAACAGGAAACAATACTCTGTAGTAAACCTATATCAGTTAAATAAAAGACCTATACAACAGGAAACAATACTCAGTAGTAAACCCATATCAGGTAAATAAAAGACCTATACAACAGGAAACAATACTCTGTAGTAAACCTATACCAGTTAAATAAAAGAACCATTACAACAGGGAACAATACTCTGTAGTAAACCTATATCAGGTAAATAAAAGACCTATACAACAGGAAACAATACTCAGTAGTAAACCCATATCAGTTAAATAAAAGACCTATACAACAGGAAACAATACTCAGTAGTAAACCTATATCAGGTAAATAAAAGACCTATACAACAGGAAAAAATACTCTGTAGTAAACCCATATCAGGTAAATAAAAGACCTATACAACAGGAAAAAATACTCTGTAGTAAACCCATATCAGGTAAATAAAAGACCTATACAACAGGAAACAATACTCAGTAGTAAACCCATATCAGGGAAATAAAAGACCTATACAACAAGTAACAATACTCAGTAGTAAACCCATATCAGGTAAATAAAAGACCTATACAACAGGAAACAATACTCTGTAGTAAACCCATATCAGGTAAATAAAAGACCTATACAACAGGAAACAATACTCTGTAGTAAACCCGTATCAGGTAAATGAAAGACCTATACAACAGGAAACAATACTCTGTAGTAAACCCATATCAGGTAAATAAAAGACCTATACAACAGGAAACAATACTCTGTAGTAAACCTATATCAGGTATATAAAAGACCTATACAGCAGGAAACAATACTCTGTAGTAAACCCATATCAGTTAAATAAAAGACCTATACAACAGGAAACAATACTCAGTAGTAAACCCATATCAGGGAAATAAAAGACCTATACAACAAGGAAAAATACTCAGTAGTAAACCCATATCAGTTAAATAAAAGACCTATACAACAGGAAACAATACTCTGTAGTAAACCTATATCAGTTAAATAAAAGACCTATACAACAGGAAACAATACTCAGTAGTAAACCCATATCAGTTAAATAAAAGACCTATACAACAGGAAACAATACTCTGTAGTAAACCTATATCAGTTAAATATAAGACCTATACAACAGGAAACAATACTCTGTAGTAAACCTATATCAGTTAAATAAAAGACCTATACAACAGGAAACAATACTCAGTAGTAAACCCATATCAGGTAAATAAAAGACCTATACAACAGGAAACAATACTCTGTAGTAAACCTATACCAGTTAAATAAAAGAACCATTACAACAGGGAACAATACTCTGTAGTAAACCTATATCAGGTAAATAAAAGACCTATACAACAGGAAACAATACTCAGTAGTAAACCCATATCAGTTAAATAAAAGACCTATACAACAGGAAACAATACTCAGTAGTAAACCTATATCAGGTAAATAAAAGACCTATACAACAGGAAAAAATACTCTGTAGTAAACCCATATCAGGTAAATAAAAGACCTATACAACAGGAAAAAATACTCTGTAGTAAACCCATATCAGGTAAATAAAAGACCTATACAACAGGAAACAATACTCTGTAGTAAACCTATATCAGGTAAATAAAAGAACCATTACAACAGGGAACAATACTCAGTAGTAAACCCATATCAGGTAAATAAAAGACCTATACAACAGGAAACAATACTCTGTAGTAAACCTATATCAGTTAAATAAAAGACCTATACAACAGGAAACAATACTCTGTAGTAAACCCATATCAGGTAAATAAAAGACCTATACAAAGCTATGGAAAAGGCCAGATAGAATGGATCAATTTCAGACTAGTTGTTAATGTGATGCTCCTTCTTCCATCACCATCTTCAAGCAGACAAAATCTAGCTGATGTATTTCTCTGTTGCTCTGCTTCCCTACTTGGAGCTGCCTGGGTGTCATCTCTGCCTCTATTTGCAAGGTGTTTATTCTGTCAACGACTTGAGTGTTTGCCCAGCTGGCACCAAACCCAAGCCCATGGCAGTGCCAGCGCCACGCCCGATGGGAGAGGGATCGAGGGCTTCGGTGGAGGAGAAGAAGGGGGATAGAAGGAGGGAGGGTTGGAGGGGTAGACGTGGCAATACGCCCAGCCTCCTTCTGCCTCCCCCTCCTTATTCTCCCCCACCCCCATGCCAACGCCTGCCCGCCAACCCTCCTCCAACCCAATGTCTCCCCCCTGCCTGGTAACACCGAGTGGGGGTGGGCTGGGGGTGCTGGCAGACCTGCGAGAGCCTATCAATGCCAGTCCAAAGAGCCTCGCCAAAGTGGGGCGGCTTAGCCATAATCCGTATTGACTGCTTCTTGCTTTGTCTGCCAATTCCGAGCATGGATTTGTCTCACTCAATGATGTGCCTCCGTCAACTTCTCCCACGTTAATCCATAGCATTATTACTTTTCAATACCACGCTAATTATTCCCCTGTTCGGACCGCGACGACGAGTAAGGGAGGGAGGAGTGGAGCAAATTAAAACAAACAAATAAACAAAAAGGCATTTAAAAGCCTCGATCGGCGACAATGGGGTTAATTCAATCTCTGGCTCGGCTGTCAAATCAACTGGTTTGTCTGCGCAAAGCAAGTGTGAAATGAAACATTGCGTGCGGTGCTCGCTCCATGACATGCAGAGAAGAGGTGGTCCTGTTCGCTAAGCTTGAATCAGAGCCACGCCAGCACCAGGGACAGTGAGAGAGCATTGTGTGTGTGCTAGTTTATGAATGCTTGTTTTTGTGTGTGTATGTGTATGAGTGTGTTTGTTTGCGTGTTTGTGTGTGTGTGTGTGTGTGTGTGGGAGGAAGTGTGTGTACACCCCCACTGCTAAATCTGAAGATTACAGACAGGATCCCGTGGCCTGACAATAGGGCTCTAACCTGGGCTACCTGTTTTCTTTAGGCTCCGGCCGAGCCTGGGCCTCCAGGAGGACAGGACAGGGGCTCTGGCTGTCCGTGAGCTGAGATGAGCTCTGTAAGCAGCTCTTTATCAGTCCAGAGAGTCACAGCCAGAGCCAAGCCTGACACACTGCAGCTGCTGCTGTTGCTGCTCACTCTCTCTGGTGCCACTAGTCATGTCTGGTTAAAGCCCACCTCTGTCTGTCCAACTTGAACTGAGACACAGGCCCGATAGGGAGCGTGAGGTACAACTTAAACTAAAATCTGCTACAATAAACATATACTAGCTCGCCTCTGGTTTCTGGTTTGCGTGTGTTTCAGCAACTGTTTTGCCTGCGTGAGACGTTTGAGGCCAGACTTCAAATTTGTCGACTGCTGTCCACCAAGGCATCAACATGCACACTGACATGACGTTGGTGCACATATACACCAGAAATAAACCACACGCCGGCTGTGTTGTTGTTCCTCTCCCCTTGCCAGAGCCCTCTCTCCCGGGCCAGCGCTCACATCAACTGTGAGTTGATAACACCACTGGCAGAGGGAGGTAGGCCCCGTTCAAAATGTTGATTAATGTGTGACTAGTAGCCAGATGGAACAATAAAAATAAAGGGAAATAAGCATGGGAAGAGCACTCGATCGGGACCCAAACAAAACAAGCAGTGCAGCGTGAGGCACAAAACAATCCAACAGGGGGTTAGCTGCCTCTACACTCCAATGCGTCCAGACACACACACACACACACACACACACACACACACACACACACACACACACACACACACACACACACACACGCGCACGCGCACGCACACGCACACGCACACACACACACACGCACGCACGCACGCACGCACGCACTCACGCACACACACACACACACACACACACACACACACACACACACACACACACACACACACACACACACACACACACACACACACACACACACACACACACACACAAACACACACACACAAAGGAATTCCATATTTCTCCTTCACACAAGGCTAGCTAGCTAGCTGGGGGTCTATTGGTGTGAATGAGATCGTCAGAAAGCGATGTAAAGCAGTGTTGGTGGAGGTGTTCTGTCTGAGGCCAGGTCACCCCGCAACTGTACACATACAGACACACACACACACACACACACACACACACACCATAGCCTGCCCCTCACCGTTCCGTTCATCAGATCATACTTCACCTTTATTAATGGCTCTTTATGCAGAGAGGAACTGTAAACAACTCACTTTGTCTTATCTCTCATGGTTAGCAGGGGAGGCTTACAAACATGCCCACCGTCACCGTCTCTCTCTTTCCTCTCCTCCCCGCTCCATCTCTTCACTCCTCTCCGTCCTTCTAGCCCCCCAATCCTGCCCAGTCTAAAATCCTGGGCTTCCCTGATCTCTAATAACCACTTGCATCCACCCAGTTCACACACACAGACACACACACACAATCCCATTTGAGCGGCATGGCCGATAGATAGCAGCCTTCGGCTCTCCCAGCTCCTTTATCACTGTGCGGCACGCCTCTGGGGTCAGAGAGAGAGTGGAGAGAGGGAGAAAGAGAGAGAGAGAGAAAGTCAGAGAGATGAGAGAAGGAAAGGGGAGAGGATTGAGAGAGAGAGGAGCCAGCTGAAACAGTGAGTGGGGGCAAAACAGTACTTATTTTGTCATTTTCTCTCCCCCCAATGGCTCAACTATGCTCAGGGGATAAGGGACAAGGTATAGGGGTGCTGGGTGCTGGTTGCTGGGGTCTGGGGGGGTGTAGGAAGAGTGTAAGAGGGGATGGGGGGCTAGTGGAGGGGTGTTGTCGCTGGGGTTGATCAGAAGAAGGTGTTGGGGTGGTGGGGAAGTCAAGGTGCAATGGAGCAGATAGCCAAGCTCTATGCATACTAAACACACACCGGCGGCGAGAGGGGGTGAGTTGGGGGTGAGAAAGGAGTGAGGAGGGGGAGGAGGAAGTACACAGTGCTCCGGTGCCCTGCCTTATCACACCTCTCGGCAAGGTTTATCAGATTACACCACCCATCAGGGTGAGATAGAGATGAAAAAGGGATGAAGGTTGGGAAGGTAGAAATGTACCATTTCTGGTATAGTCCTTAGTCTGGTATAAGTCCAACCTAAAACTTGAACAACATAAAAATGCTTATTTTTTCATTTTGTGACATTTGCTTTCTTCCTATTTTCCCCCCATCTTTAATGCTACCCAGACATTTGTCTGTGTGTATGGTTTTGTGTGTGTGTGTGTGTGTGTGCATGCATGCAAGCGTGTGGGGACATCTTTGCGGTGAGAGGGCCCTAGGGAAAAGCCCCAGCCTGAAACCTCATGATGATGATTGATGCAGGCAGGACACATGCCCCAGCCGCCCGGCAAAATTAAAAGCCTATTTTGTAAAGTTGTAAAGAGAACAGAATGGTTGAGGGGGAGAGGGGACCCCGGACCCCCCACCACCCCCCTGTCACAGCCGGGACTCTGTTTAGTGTCTTTAGTATCATGCACTCCTCAGAGAACGACGGCCAGAGGGGGACTGTTACATGCCTCTCACTCACACACACCCCTATAGGGTCAGACGGGCTCATTTAAACGTCTGTTTTGTGTTTGAGTTGAGTGGCAATACAGCTGATTTCAACTGACGGTATGAGGGAGTATCATAAATAAAATAATATCCCCCAAAAATATAATAAAATCTGTAAAGTTGTAAAACCACAAGTGATGTCTCCTTATATTGATCAACTTTCTACTATCATTTGAAAAATTGCTCGGTTTAAACAAAAACAAAAAAACAAAGTAAATGTATTATTATAAATTAAGTTCAATTCAACCCAGCAATGTTTTTAGCTATTATGTGGTTGTTCCCCTATAGGAATTTAAATATAACACAGACAGCTCTATAAGTCATTGTGGACAACAATACAGTATGTCGACACCCCATGAACGAGGAGTCCTTGATAGCCCTTCTTGTCAGACGTTTACTTGTTTGTATATCATTTATATCCTCAATGTGAATTTAATTGACCAGGTGACCCTGGGAAGCTACACCCAAGCCCCCACCCCCATTTCCCAAGGCAGACGAGACTGGACTGGACTGTTCTTCCTCCCTCCCTCCCTCCCTCCCTCCCTCCCTCCCTCCCTCCCTCCCTCCCTCCCTCCCTCCCTCCCTCCCTCCCTCCCTCCCTCCCTCCTCCCTCCCCCCTCCCTCCCTCCCTCCCTCCCTCCCTCCCTCCCTCCCTCCCTCCCTCCCTCCCTCCCTCCCTCCCTCGCTCCCTACCCTCCTCTCCCTCCCTGCTGTCCCCATCCTGTTGTGTTGTTGGCAGCCAGGGGTGACGGGAGTGACAGCCCACCCTGAGTTGGTCCAGCCAAACGGGGAGGCAGACACACACAGCAGAGGTCAGGCCTGTGTCAAGTGGGGTGTGGAGGCCAGCTGAGATGCCCCGCCTGCACATTGTGCTAATTTGTGCAGCCATTGGAGGGAGGGAGGGAGGGAGGGAGAGGAGACGAGGAGAGGGTGCATGGGGGGCTGTGAGGAGGGTGATGGAGAGATTGAAGGAGAGAAGGAGGGATGGGTCGATGGATGGATGGAAATAGGGAAGGGAGGAGGAAGGGGAGAGCAGGATCAAGTGTGCTGGGTCTGGGGTATGAGACGTGCTGAAGGGTATGGAACGGCATATGGCGCTGAGCTGAGAGAGGGTCTCGGTGTTGAAACCGTGGGACCTGTGGTGCGCTTTGCTCTGGGCATCAAACGTTCACATCCACATTCATGGCAGCCAGTCTCCTCCATCTGTGGTGGCCCGTATGCCAGTTACGAGTCCATGACCAAAGGCCGATGCTAAATCTACAACTTCACAGTAGAACAACACATCCACATGTCAAATAATAGGCTGCAAAAGGGATTACTTTCTGTGAAATGGTAGAATTGGGGTCAGAATTGGGGTTCAGGCTACGGTAAAGGTTCCTGCTGAAGTAAATAGATCACATTACCATCATAGGAATATTCCAGTGATGCTAATGTCATCTTCATCACCATCATCTCTGTCACGACTGTCCAGTTCTGTAATCACCTACTCCACAGAAGCACCCGCTGGCTTTAGAATTAGGTTGAAACACACACACACACACACACACACACACACACACACACACACACACACACACACACACACACACACACACACACACACACACACACACACACTCCTATTGGTCTCTACATACAAACACCACTTCTATCACCTGACTCGCTCCACACACGCTCCCCCCTCCTGCCATCAGCACGTTTACAGAGAGCACCTAGCCCTGACTGAGCCATGTGAATGCAGTGTGTGTGTATATGTATGTATGTATGTATGTATGTATGTATGTATGTATGTATGTATGTATGTATGTATGTATGTATGTATGTATGTATGTATGTATGTATGTATGTATGTATGTATGTATGTATGTATGTACAGTATGTGTGTGTGTGAGTGTGTGTGTGTGTGTATGTGTGTGTGTGTGTGTGTGTGTGTGTGTGTGTGTGTGTGTGTGTGTGTGTGTGTGTGTGTGTGTGTGTGTGTGTGTGCATGCTTGCGAGTGAGTGTGTATTGTCACAATCAATTTCAGCTGGCGGGTAACAGAAGCAGCTCTTGTCCTGGTCTGTAATGATCTGTGTGTAATATCTACATCTCTAGCACTGTAAGCTGCCAGGGGAAACATTACAACAAGCAGTCAGGGGGGAAAATTACAACAAGCAGTCAGGGGAAATATTACAACAAGCAGCCAGGGAGAAATTTTACAACAAGCATCCAGGGGAAAATATTACAACTAGCAGCCATGGGAAATATTACAACAAGCAGCCAGGGGAAAATATTACAACAAGCAGCCAGGGAGAAATATCACAACAAGCAGCCAGGGGAAATATTACAACAAGCAGCCAGGGGAAATATTACAACAGCAGCCATGGGAAATATTACAACAAGCAGCCAGGGGAAATATTACAACAAGCAGCCAGGGGGAAGTGCATATGATAAGAGACAATATCTAGATTAGATTACTGCAGTACACTCTGTGTGTTGCAGGTCTGGAACAGATGTGAGGGGTGTATACTGTATTCAAGAGGAGGAGATGGGGACGGGTGTAAATGGGTTTGTGTGTATCCCGTATGTATGTGTGCCTGTGCATGTATTTAAAAGGGAAGAGGTCCCAGAGACGCAGACAGACGTCCTAGAGAGGGAGGAGGGGAAGCTACCCACCCGCCTGCCCCTCTTTTTGTTTTGGCCCAGCCCATGAGGGCCCAAACTGGGCCTTGTGTCACCAACAGATGGGCTCCTCACAATGGACCCCTCACCTCACCAAGCTGGTCTCCTACATGCCTGATTAAATCCTAATACCAAAGTTAGAATTGATACAGTGACTCTACGGTGATTCAATTAGTGCAGCGGGCAAAGAGGAGCAGAGCAGAGCAACCACAAAGAGACGGCTCTGGCAGTTAGAGAGACATTTTCCTTGGATCATTATGGCATTGCACACGTGGAGGCCTGGAAAATGATGGGCTCATGTGTCTTTGCCTAATATCCTCTGGGGCCATGTTGGAGGTATTTTTTTTCTCTGAGGCTGGATGTCACAGTCGACAAAATCACAGAGACTTGATGGATTTGAGTGGTGCCAGGCAACCGTTGTGCTGAGGGTAATGGTGCTCTGAGAGCACCGCCAAGAGCAGACCTGGAGTTCAGCTGGACAGAAATATGGAGGGTTAGACCCAGACAGAGGCCGTCTGTGACTAAGAATAAATAAGCCAATAAATATTCAATCAGGACAAAAATACGTGATTAAAGATGATCTGCTGCTTTGGAGTGGTACTGATCACACTGGGGATATATGGTGTTGTGGTATGAGGAGGAGGAGGAGGAGGAGTGGGAGAAGGGGAAACCCAGTGGAAGGAAGTCCTCTTACACAAGCAGGGATAAACAAAAAACTAAAACTGAGAAAAAAGATTGACTACATCATGCCCACGTTTATTTTACTGAACTATAGGATTATTTTTATACGATTGTAAAATGTGCATAAATGATTGACTGTCCCAGTTCATTACGTTTATCACCGTGACTGTACTGCCTACATATGCACATTGAAATGCATGGTATGTCTATATACTGTACACCGAGGGTAAAAAACGTGATTAACGCCTTCCTAATACTGAGTTGCATCCCCCTCTTTTGCTCTCAGAACAGCCTCAATTAGTTTTGGCATAGACTCTACAAGGCATTGAAAGCATTCCACAGGGATGCTGGCCCATGTTGACTCAAATGCTTCCCACAGTTGTGTCAAGATGGCTGGATGTCCTTTGGGTGGTGGACCATTTTTGGAGCACACAGGAAACTCTTGACCATGAAAAACCCAGCGGCATTGCAGTTCTTGACACAAACCGGTGTGCCTGGCACCTACTACCATACCCTGTTCAAAGTCACCTACTACCATACCCCGTTCAAAGTCACCTACTACCATACCCCATTCAAAGTCACCTACTGCCATACCCCGTTCAAAGCATCTACTGCCATACCCCATTCAAAGTCACCTACTACCATACCCCGTTCAAAGTCACTTACTACCATACCCCGTTCAAAGTCACCTACTACCATACCCCGTTCAAAGTCACCTACTACCATACCCCGTTCTAAGGCACCTACTACCATACCCCGTTCAAAGTCACTTACTACCATACCCCGTTCAAAGTCACCTACTACCATACCCCGTTCAAAGTCACCTACTACCATACCCCGTTCAAAGGCACCTACTCCATACCCCGTTCAAAGTCACCTACTACCATACCCCGTTCAAAGTCACCTACTACCATACCCCGTTCAAAGGCACCTTCTACCATACCCCGTTCAAAGGCACCTACTCCATACCCCATTCAAAGTCACCTACTACCATACCCCGTTCAAAGTCACCTACTACCATACCCCGTTCAAAGTCACCTAATACCATACCCCGTTCAAAGTCACCTACTACCATACCCCGTTCAAAGTCACCTACTACCATACCCCGTTCAAAGTCACCTACGACCATACCCCGTTCAAAGGCACCTACTCCATACCCCGTTCAAAGTCACCTACTACCATACCCCATTCAAAGTCACCTACTACCATACCCCGTTCAAAGTCACTTACCACCATACCCCGTTCAAAGTCACCTACTACCATACCCCGTTCAAAGGCACCTACTACCATACCCCGTTCAAAGTCACTTACTACCATACCCCGTTCAAAGTCACCTACTACCATACCCCGTTCAAAGGCACCTACTACCATACCCCGTTCAAAGGCACCTACTACCATACCCCGTTCAAAGGCACCTACTCCATACCCCGTTCAAAGGCACCTACTACCATACCCCATTCAAAGGCACTTAAATATTTTGTCTTGCCCATTCACCCTATGAATGGCACACACACACAATATATGTCTCAATAGTCTCAAGGCTTAAAAATC
Organism: Oncorhynchus masou masou; assembly: GCF_036934945.1. Taxonomy (NCBI): domain Eukaryota; kingdom Metazoa; phylum Chordata; class Actinopteri; order Salmoniformes; family Salmonidae; genus Oncorhynchus; species Oncorhynchus masou. Next base: position 69,657,707 of record NC_088220.1, read on the forward strand.
CTTCTTTAACCTGTCTCCTCCCCTTCATCTACACTGATTGAAATGGATTTATTAACAGGTGACACCAATAAGGGATCATAGCTTTCACCTGGAATCACCTGGTCAGTCTATGTCATGGAAAGAGTTAATAGTGTTATGTACCACAGTGTACATACAAGTGTATTCACTCTCGCAGTGGCACAGCAGAATAATCATGGAGGATTCTCTGTGTATGAATCAATATGAGAATTGCAGCAGCAATCATGTACTGTAAGCACCCAGCAAGCAGGCATTAGTCAAGGGTACACTCCACACAGGAATATTGACAGGGCCGATAAAACACGGGGACAGACAGCAAGATTCATGCACTACACAACAAAAGGAGATATAGGAAAATAAAATCCTGAAACAAACAGCTTTGCCGACAGTCATTCTATCAGATTCATTAGCAGATATCTCTCAATGCTCCAGCCCTGTGAGGGTATAAGAAGAGGAAAGGCAGGGATATAGTAAGTGAAAGATGAAGGTGGTGCATTAAGCAGGGGTAAACTACCCAGTTCATCATGCAAATGACGTCTCCTCCCTGAGCTCTGACATAGGGTTGCTACTGCTGATCAAGTTCATAGTTTTGGTTCACTAGTGGTTTTGTGTAGGGCCCTGTGTTTTGGTTCACTAGTGGTTTTGTGTAGGGCCCTGTGTTTTGGTTCACTAGTGGTTATGTGTAGGGCTCAGTGTTTTGGTTCACTAGTGGTCATGTGTAGGGCTCAGTGTTTTGGTTCACTAGTGGTTTTGTGTAGGGCCCTGTGTTTTGGTTCACTAGTGGTTTTGTGTAGGGCCCTGTGTTTTGGTTCACTAGTGGTTATGTGTAGGGCTCAGTGTTTTGGTTCACTAGTGGTCATGTCTAAAGCCCTGTGTTTGGTTCACTACTGGTCATGTCTAGGGCCCTGTGTTTGGTTCACTAGTGGTTTTGTGTAGGGCCCTGTGTTTTGGTTCACTAGTGGTTTTGTGTAGGGCCCTGTGTTTTGGTTCACTAGTGGTCATGTCTAGGGCCCTGTGTTTGGTTCACTAGTGGTCATGTCTAGGGCCCTGTGTTTTGGTTCACTAGTGGTCATGTCTAGGGCCCTGTGTTTTGGTTCACTAATGGTCATGTCTAGGGCCCTGTGTTTTGGTTCACTACTGGTCATGTCTAGGGCCCTGTGTTTTGGTTCACTACTGGTCATGTCTAGGGCCCTGTGTTTTTGTTCACCGGTGGTTATGTGTAGGACCCTGTGTTTTGGTTCACTACTGGTCATGTCTAGGGCCCTGTGTTTTTGTTCACCGGTGGTTATGTGTAGGACCCTGTGTTTTGGTTGAATGATTTTTGATTTAGTGAGCCATTCGCAGTTTCACTGTGTGTACTTAGACTTGCATGGCTTAACATTTGAGACCAGCACATGCTGCTGGCAGGATCAACCAGGTATGGCCCCTGTCTAGGACCGTGTGTTTTGGTTCACTAGTGGTAAGGTGTAGGCCCCTTTGTTTTGGTGCACTACTGGTCATGTGTAGGGCCCTGTGTTTTGGTTAATCGTCTCACATGACCTGGGTTGTAACCTTTATTGAAAGCTTTTTCATTCGACTTTGACTTGTCAGATGGTCCAGCACCAACCTCAGACAATTGTTTCCATTTTTGGTCAAATTCTCATTTCTGGAAAATACTTAAATTAAAGCTTATATTCAGTTCATGTGAAATGATCAAACAAAATACAGGTCCATAGTTATGTCGATACTTCAGGCCTAACACGTAGGTTTTGCTGTTGTAAAGATGGATTTGAGTTCCAGGTCTTCTATAAAGGGATCACATCTGTGTTACAGATGTTCGGTGGCATTTGGAAGGATTCTAGGTCTAGTCTAATGAACACGTGTTAGGCCTTCATACCATCTCCACCACACACCCTGACCCTCATACAGAGAGCGTCTGTATCCACTCCACCACATGCTCAAGCCGTCCTCTGTTTGTGCATGTGTATGTGTGTGTGCACGTGAGAAAGTGAGATATTTGACATGTTTTCTGGCATGCATAGTATGTTAGGCCTGCTCAGCACGTCCCTGTGTTCAAGAATGTAGTGATGGTTTATCAGTCAGAGAACACACAGGCTGGCAGCTTGTTAACAAAACCGACAGTCCACACTGCTCATCTATGTAAAGGAGAGATAGAGAGAAAAAGCTCATCAGACAGCGCTCTTTCGTTCATTTCTCTTTCTGTATCTCTTTACTTCCCCCTCTCTTTCTCTCTCTCTATCGTTCTCTCTCTCTCTTTATCTCTTGCTCTCTCTCTTTCTCTCTCTCTCAATATGCTAATCACTGTGTAAGTATATCCCGTCAAATAATTACCATATATTAAACTGTACTCATCTCTGCATAATTTCTCTATATGCATAATCTTATTTGGCTTCTTCTATTAAAATGTAAGCAGGGTGAAGAAATACTACAAGGTTTCACCTTCAGCAAGTTAATCTTCATTGATTGAATATCAGACTCATTTGAATGTGTTAACAAAGTGTGTGTGACACATTGCATTTGAACATAAGCGGACTGGGTGAACTGCTCCACACTAGCAAAATGACCATGAGACGTTTCTCAATGTGTCAGTGTATTCTGAATGCAGGTATTTGACTCACAATCTTTTCAAGTGTGCATGTGTGTGTCTCCCCTCTCTCTCTCTCTCTCTCTCTCTCTCTCTCTCTCTCTCTCTCTCTCTCTCTCTCTCTCTCTCTCTCTCTCTCTGTGTGTGTGTGTGTGTGTGTGTGTGTGTGTGTGTGTGTGTGTGTGTGTGCACGTGTGTGTGTGAGAGAGTAAAAGAAAGAGGTTAAAAGCTTAGGCTCACATAATGACAGTGAGCGCTCACCAAAGAGGCATCCATCTCTGGGGCCTTTTGTGCTGCAGGGGGGAGCCAAGGTCAGCAGCTGAGCAGGGACTCTTTGTGCTTTTGCTGCTGCGTGGGGGCAGGGTGTGTGTGTGTGTGTGTGTGTGTGTGTGTGTGTGTGTGTGTGTGTGTGTGTGTGTGTGTGTGTGTGTGTGTCCACGGCACGCATGTGTGTGTATGATGTGTGTATGATGGGGGGCCACAGGGCCACGAGTCCCAGTCAGGATAAACAATGATTCTGCAGAAGAATAGAGGCCCTTCTCGGCCCCCTTGGCCTCATTGGCCCTAACCTTCCCACCCCTCCACCACCCCTCCACCCTCGGGGCCACACACTACTTGAAGCCTCTACTTGGCTTCACACCCCAGGTGCCCAAGGTGTTGACCCCTACACAGATGCAAGTGACAAGCTCCTTCTGAGGCCTGTCTACACCTGCCTTTACTCTAAAATCTCTGAAACCTCTCAAGTCTCTTCACAGCTCTGTTCCGGCATTATATTTTTCCTTAACACACACACACACACACACACACACACACACACACACACACACACACACACACACACACACACACACACACACACACACACACACACACACACACACACACACTGTACATACATACGTACATACATACATACATACATACATACATACATACATACATACATACATACATACATACATACATACATACATACATACATACATACATACATACATACATGGATACAACACAGCAGGGCATCACCCTCAAAGGGCATTTAAGGAAATGAGAGCATCTCAAGTGGTAAAACAGCTTCCATTTGTCTTGTGGTAATATGAACGGGGCTGCATTAAAGACAAATAGCACCCCCTCCTATTTCCTTTATCAGTGTCAAGGCAATTGAGAGGTCTCCCAAGGCTCTCAACCTCTCACTCCAAATCTGGCTCTCTTTCCACCTTGAATCAACATGGTCCACCGTCGAAATATCAGAGAACTTAGTTTTGGTCTCTGTAGTGACCTGACCTAGATCATTGAATGGCATGAAAAAATACAGTCCTTACCATACAGTACACAACCATCTACTGTCCTTTACCATACAGTACAAAACCATCTACAGTGCTTTACCATACAGTACACAACCATTTACAGTCCTTTACCATACAGTACACAACCATTTACAGTCCTTTACCATACAGTACACAACAATTTACAGTGCTTTACCATACAGTACACAACCATTTACAGTCCTTTACCATACAGTACACAACCATTTACAGTCCTTTACCATACAGTACACAACCATCTACTATCCTTTACCATACAGTACACAACCATTTACTATGCTTTACCATACAGTACACAAACATTTACAGTCCTTTACCATACAGTACACAACCATTTACAGTCTGTTACCATACAGTACACAACCATTTACAGTCCTTTACCATACAGTACACAACCATCTACTGTCCTTTACCATACAGCACACAACCATCTATTGTCCTTTACCATACAGTACACAACCATCTACTGTCCTTTACCATACAGTACACAACCATTTACTATCCTTTAACATACAGTACACAACCATTTACTATGCTTTACCATACAGTACACAAACATTTACAGTCCTTTACCATACAGTACACAACCATTTACAGTCTGTTACCATACAGTACACAACGATTTACAGTCCTTTACAATACAGTACACAACCATTTACAGTCCTTTACCATACAGTACACAACCATCTACTGTCCTTTACCATACAGTACACAACCATCTACTGTCCTTTACCATACAGTACACAACCATCTACTGTCCTTTACCATACAGTACACAACCATTTACTATCCTTTACCATACAATACACAACCATCTACTGTCCTTTACCATACAGTACACAACCATCTACTGTCCTTTACCATACAGTACACAACCATTTACAGTCCTTTACCATACAGTACACAACCATTTACAGTCTTTACCATACAGTACACAACCATTTACTATCCTTTACCATACAGTACACAACCATTTACTATCCTTTACCATACAGTACACAACCATTTACAGTCTTTACCATACAGCACACAACCATTTACAGTCTTTACCATACAGTACACAACCATTTACTATCCTTTACCATACAGTACACAACCATTTACTATCCTTTACCATACAGTACACAACCATTTACTATCCTTTACCATACAGTACACAACCATCTACTGTCCTTTAACATACAGTACACAACCATCTACTGTCCTTTACCATACAGTACACAACCATCTACTGTCCTTTACCATACAGCACACAACCATCTACTGTCCTTTACCATACAGTACACAACCATTTACAGTCTTTACCATACAGTACACAACCATTTACTGTCCTTTACCATACAGTACACAACCATTTACAGTCTGTTACCATACAGTACACAACAATTTACAGTCTTTACCATACAGTACACAACCATCTACTGTCCTTTACCATACAGTACACAACCATCTACTGTCCTTTACCATACAGTACACAACCATCTACTGTCCTTTACCATACAGTACACAACCATTTACAGTCTTTACCATACAGTACACAACCATTTACAGTCTGTTACCATACAGTACACAACCATTTACTATCCTTTACCATACAGTACACAACCATTTACAGTCTTTACCATACAGCACACAACCATTTACAGTCTTTACCATACAGTACACAACAATTTACAGTCTTTACCATACAGTACACAACAATTTACAGTCTTTACCATACAGTACACAACCATTTACAGTCTTTATCATACAGTACACAACAATTTATAGTCTTTACCATACAGTACACAACCATTTACAGTCTTTACCATACAGTACACAACCATTTACAGTCTGTTACCATACAGTACACAACAATTTACAGTCTTTACCATACAGTACACAACCATCTAATGTCCTTTACCATACAGTACACAACCATCTACTGTCCTTTACCATACAGTACACAACCATCTACTGTCCTTTACCATACAGTACACAACCATTTACAGTCTTTACCATACAGTACACAACCATTTACAGTCCTTTACCATACAGTACACAACCATTTACAGTCTGTTACCATACAGTACACAACCATTTACAGTCCTTTACCATACAGTACACAACCATTTACAGTCTGTTACCATACAGTACACAACCATTTACTATCCTTTACCATACAGTACACAACCATTTACTAACCTTTACCATACAGTACACAACCATTTACAGTCTTTACCATACAGTACACAACCATTTATAGTCTTTACCATACAGTACACAACCATCTACTGTCCTTTAACATACAGTACACAACCATTTACAGTCCTTTACCATACAGTACACAACCATTTACAGTCTTTACCATACAGTACACAACCATCTACAGTCTGTTACCATACAGTACACAACCATTTACAGTCCTTTACCATACAGTACACAACCATTTACAGTCTGTTACCATACAGTACACAACCATTTACTATCCTTTACCATACAGTACACAACCATTTACAGTCCTTTACCATACAGTACACAACCATTTACAGTCCTTTACCATACAGTACACAACAATTTACAGTGCTTTACCATACAGTACACAACCATTTACAGTCCTTTACCATACAGTACACAACCATTTACAGTCCTTTACCATACAGTACACAACCATCTACTATCCTTTACCATACAGTACACAACCATTTACTATGCTTTACCATACAGTACACAAACATTTACAGTCCTTTACCATACAGTACACAACCATTTACAGTCTGTTACCATACAGTACACAACCATTTACAGTCCTTTACCATACAGTACACAACCATCTACTGTCCTTTACCATACAGCACACAACCATCTATTGTCCTTTACCATACAGTACACAACCATCTACTGTCCTTTACCATACAGTACACAACCATTTACTATCCTTTAACATACAGTACACAACCATTTACTATGCTTTACCATACAGTACACAAACATTTACAGTCCTTTACCATACAGTACACAACCATTTACAGTCTGTTACCATACAGTACACAACGATTTACAGTCCTTTACAATACAGTACACAACCATTTACAGTCCTTTACCATACAGTACACAACCATCTACTGTCCTTTACCATACAGTACACAACCATCTACTGTCCTTTACCATACAGTACACAACCATCTACTGTCCTTTACCATACAGTACACAACCATTTACTATCCTTTACCATACAATACACAACCATCTACTGTCCTTTACCATACAGTACACAACCATCTACTGTCCTTTACCATACAGCACACAACCATCTATTGTCCTTTACCATACAGTACACAACCATCTACTGTCCTTTAACATACAGTACACAACCATTTACAGTCCTTTACCATACAGTACACAACCATTTACAGTCTTTACCATACAGTACACAACCATTTACTATCCTTTACCATACGGTACACAACCATTTACTATCCTTTACCATACAGTACACAACCATTTACAGTCTTTACCATACAGCACACAACCATTTACAGTCTTTACCATACAGTACACAACCATTTACTATCCTTTACCATACAGTACACAACCATTTACTATCCTTTACCATACAGTACACAACCATTTACTATCCTTTACCATACAGTACACAACCATTTACAGTCTTTACCATACAGTACACAAGCATTTATAGTCTTTACCATACAGTACACAACCATTTACAGTCCTTTACCATACAGTACACAACCATCTACTGTCCTTTAACATACAGTACACAACCATCTACTGTCCTTTACCATACAGTACACAACCATCTACTGTCCTTTACCATACAGTACACAACCATTTACAGTCTTTACCATACAGTACACAACCATTTACAGTCTGTTACCATACAGTACACAACCATTTACTATCCTTTACCATACAGTACACAACCATTTACAGTCTTTACCATACAGCACACAACCAATTACAGTCTTTACCATACAGTACACAACAATTTACAGTCTTTACCATACAGTACACAACAATTTACAGTCTTTACCATACAGTACACAACCATTTACAGTCTTTACCATACAGTACACAACAATTTATAGTCTTTACCATACAGTACACAACCATTTACAGTCTTTACCATACAGTACACAACCATTTACAGTCTGTTACCATACAGTACACAACAATTTACAGTCTTTACCATACAGTACACAACCATCTACTGTCCTTTACCATACAGTACACAACCATCTACTGTCCTTTACCATACAGTACACAACCATCTACTGTCCTTTACCATACAGTACACAACCATTTACAGTCTTTACCATACAGTACACAACCATTTACAGTCCTTTACCATACAGTACACAACCATTTACAGTCTGTTACCATACAGTACACAACCATTTACAGTCCTTTACCATACAGTACACAACCATTTACAGTCTGTTACCATACAGTACACAACCATTTACTATCCTTTACCATACAGTACACAACCATTTACTAACCTTTACCATACAGTACACAACCATTTACAGTCTTTACCATACAGTACACAACCATGTATAGTCTTTACCATACAGTACACAACCATCTACTGTCCTTTAACATACAGTACACAACCATTTACAGTCCTTTACCATACAGTACACAACCATTTACAGTCTTTACCATACAGTACACAACCATCTACAGTCTGTTACCATACAGTACACAACCATTTACAGTCCTTTACCATACAGTACACAACCATTTACAGTCTGTTACCATACAGTACACAACCATTTACTATCCTTTACCATACAGTACACAACCATTTACAGTCTTTACCATACAGTACACAACAATTACAGTCTTTACCATACAGTACACAACAATCGACAGTCTTTACCATACAGTACACAACAATTTACAGTCTTTACCATACAGTACACAACCATTTACAGTCTGTTACCATACAGTACACAACAATTTACAGTCTTTACCATACAGTACACAACCATTTACAGTCCTTTACCATACAGTACACAACCATCTACTGTCCTTTACCATACAGTACACAACAATTTACAGTCCTTTACCATACAGTACACAACCATCTACTGTCCTTTACCATACAGTACACAACCATCTACTGTCCTTTACCATACAGTACACAACCATTTACAGTCCTTTACCATACAGTACACAACCATCTACTGTCCTTTACCATACAGTACACAACCATTTACAGTCCTTTACCATACAGTACACAACCATCTACTGTCCTTTACCATACAGTACACAACCATTTACAGTCCTTTACCATACAGTACACAACCATCTACTATCCTTTACCATACAGTACACAACCATTTACTATGCTTTACCATACAGTACACAAACATTTACAGTCCTTTACCATACAGTACACAACCATTTACAGTCTGTTACCATACAGTACACAACCATTTACAGTCCTTTACCATACAGTACACAACCATTTACAGTCCTTTATCATACAGTACACAACCATCTACTGTCCTTAACCATACAGTACACAACCATCTACTGTCCTTTACCATACAGTACACAACCATCTATTGGCCTTTACCATACAGTACACAACCATCTACCGGCCTTTACCATACAGTACACAACCATTTACAGTCTTTACCATACAGTACACAACCATCTACTGTCCTTTACCATACAGCACACAACCATCTACTGTCCTTTACCATACAGTACACAACCATTTACTATCCTTTACCATACAGTACACAACCATCTACAGTCTTTACCATACAGTACACAACCATTTACAGTCTTTACCATACAGTACACAACCATCTACAGTCTTTTACCATACAGTACACAACCATCTACTGTCCTTTACCATACAGTACACAACCATCTACTGTCCTTTACCATACAGTGCACAACCATTTACAGTCTTTACCATACAGTACACAACAATTTACAGTCTTTACCATACAGTACACAACCATTTACTGTCCTTTACCATACAGTACACAACCATCTACTATCCTTTACCATACAGTACACAACCATCTACAGTTTTTTACCATGCAGTACACAACCATCTACTGTCCTTTACCATACAGTACACAACCATCTACTGTCCTTTACCATACAATGCACAACAATTTACAGTCTTTACCATACAGTACACAACAATTTACAGTCTTTACCATACAGTACACAACAATTTACAGTCTTTACCATACAGTACACAACAATTTACAGTCTTTACCATACAGTACACAACCATCTACAGTCTTTACCATACAGTACACAACAATTTACAGTCTTTACCATACAGTACACAACCATTTACTGTCCTTTACCATACAGTACACAACCATCTACTGTCCTTTACCATACAGTACACAACCATCTACTGTCCTTTAACATACAGTACACAACCATTTACAGTCCTTTACCATACAGTACACAACCATTTACAGTCTTTACCATACAGTACACAACCATTTACTATCCTTTACCATACGGTACACAACCATTTACTATCCTTTACCATACAGTACACAACCATTTACAGTCTTTACCATACAGCACACAACCATTTACAGTCTTTACCATACAGTACACAACCATTTACTATCCTTTACCATACAGTACACAACCATTTACTATCCTTTACCATACAGTACACAACCATTTACTATCCTTTACCATACAGTACACAACCATTTACAGTCTTTACCATACAGTACACAAGCATTTATAGTCTTTACCATACAGTACACAACCATTTACAGTCCTTTACCATACAGTACACAACCATCTACTGTCCTTTAACATACAGTACACAACCATCTACTGTCCTTTACCATACAGTACACAACCATCTACTGTCCTTTACCATACAGTACACAACCATTTACAGTCTTTACCATACAGTACACAACCATTTACAGTCTGTTACCATACAGTACACAACCATTTACTATCCTTTACCATACAGTACACAACCATTTACAGTCTTTACCATACAGCACACAACCAATTACAGTCTTTACCATACAGTACACAACAATTTACAGTCTTTACCATACAGTACACAACAATTTACAGTCTTTACCATACAGTACACAACCATTTACAGTCTTTACCATACAGTACACAACAATTTATAGTCTTTACCATACAGTACACAACCATTTACAGTCTTTACCATACAGTACACAACCATTTACAGTCTGTTACCATACAGTACACAACAATTTACAGTCTTTACCATACAGTACACAACCATCTACTGTCCTTTACCATACAGTACACAACCATCTACTGTCCTTTACCATACAGTACACAACCATCTACTGTCCTTTACCATACAGTACACAACCATTTACAGTCTTTACCATACAGTACACAACCATTTACAGTCCTTTACCATACAGTACACAACCATTTACAGTCTGTTACCATACAGTACACAACCATTTACAGTCCTTTACCATACAGTACACAACCATTTACAGTCTGTTACCATACAGTACACAACCATTTACTATCCTTTACCATACAGTACACAACCATTTACTAACCTTTACCATACAGTACACAACCATTTACAGTCTTTACCATACAGTACACAACCATGTATAGTCTTTACCATACAGTACACAACCATCTACTGTCCTTTAACATACAGTACACAACCATTTACAGTCCTTTACCATACAGTACACAACCATTTACAGTCTTTACCATACAGTACACAACCATCTACAGTCTGTTACCATACAGTACACAACCATTTACAGTCCTTTACCATACAGTACACAACCATTTACAGTCTGTTACCATACAGTACACAACCATTTACTATCCTTTACCATACAGTACACAACCATTTACAGTCTTTACCATACAGTACACAACAATTACAGTCTTTACCATACAGTACACAACAATCGACAGTCTTTACCATACAGTACACAACAATTTACAGTCTTTACCATACAGTACACAACCATTTACAGTCTGTTACCATACAGTACACAACAATTTACAGTCTTTACCATACAGTACACAACCATTTACAGTCCTTTACCATACAGTACACAACCATCTACTGTCCTTTACCATACAGTACACAACAATTTACAGTCCTTTACCATACAGTACACAACCATCTACTGTCCTTTACCATACAGTACACAACCATCTACTGTCCTTTACCATACAGTACACAACCATTTACAGTCCTTTACCATACAGTACACAACCATCTACTGTCCTTTACCATACAGTACACAACCATTTACAGTCCTTTACCATACAGTACACAACCATCTACTGTCCTTTACCATACAGTACACAACCATTTACAGTCCTTTACCATACAGTACACAACCATCTACTATCCTTTACCATACAGTACACAACCATTTACTATGCTTTACCATACAGTACACAAACATTTACAGTCCTTTACCATACAGTACACAACCATTTACAGTCTGTTACCATACAGTACACAACCATTTACAGTCCTTTACCATACAGTACACAACCATTTACAGTCCTTTATCATACAGTACACAACCATCTACTGTCCTTAACCATACAGTACACAACCATCTACTGTCCTTTACCATACAGTACACAACCATCTATTGGCCTTTACCATACAGTACACAACCATCTACTGTCCTTTACCATACAGCACACAACCATCTATTGGCCTTTACCATACAGTACACAACCATCTACCGGCCTTTACCATACAGTACACAACCATTTACAGTCTTTACCATACAGTACACAACCATCTACTGTCCTTTACCATACAGCACACAACCATCTACTGTCCTTTACCATACAGTACACAACCATTTACTATCCTTTACCATACAGTACACAACCATCTACAGTCTTTACCATACAGTACACAACCATTTACAGTCTTTACCATACAGTACACAACCATCTACAGTCTTTTACCATACAGTACACAACCATCTACTGTCCTTTACCATACAGTACACAACCATCTACTGTCCTTTACCATACAGTGCACAACCATTTACAGTCTTTACCATACAGTACACAACAATTTACAGTCTTTACCATACAGTACACAACCATTTACTGTCCTTTACCATACAGTACACAACCATCTACTATCCTTTACCATACAGTACACAACCATCTACAGTCTTTTACCATGCAGTACACAACCATCTACTGTCCTTTACCATACAGTACACAACCATCTACTGTCCTTTACCATACAATGCACAACAATTTACAGTCTTTACCATACAGTACACAACAATTTACAGTCTTTACCATACAGTACACAACAATTTACAGTCTTTACCATACAGTACACAACAATTTACAGTCTTTACCATACAGTACACAACCATCTACAGTCTTTACCATACAGTACACAACAATTTACAGTCTTTACCATACAGTACACAACCATTTACTGTCCTTTACCATACAGTACACAACCATATACAGTCTTTACCATACAGTACACAACAATTTACAGTCTTTACCATACAGTACACAACAATTTACAGTCTTTACCATACAGTACACAACAATTTACAGTCTTTACCATACAGTACACAACCATTTACTGTCCTTTACCATACAGTACACAACCATCTACTATCCTTTACCATACAGTACACAACCATTTACTATGCTTTACCATACAGTACACAACCATTTACAGTCCTTTACCATACAGTACACAACCATCTACTGTCCTTTACCATACAGTACACAACCATTTACAGTCCTTAACCATACAGTACACAACCATCTACTGTCCTTTACCATACAGTACACAACCATCTACTGTCCTTTACCATATAGTACACAACCATTTACAGTCCTTTACCATACAGTACACAACCATCTACTGTCCTTTACCATACAGTACACAACCATCTACTGTCCTTTACCATACAGTACACAACCATCTACTGTCCTTTACCGTACAGTACACAACCATTTACAGTCCTTTACCATACAGTACACAACCATCTACTATCCTTTACCATACAGTACACAACCATTTACTATGCTTTACCATACAGTACACAAACATTTACAGTCCTTTACAATACAGTACACAACCATTTACAGTCTGTTACCATACAGTACACAACCATTTACAGTCCTTTACCATACAGTACACAACCATTTGCAGTCCTTTATGATACAGTACACAACCATCTACTGTCCTTTACCATACAGTACACAACCATCTACTGTCCTTTACCATACAGTACACAACCATCTACTGTCCTTTACCATACAGTGCACAACCATTTACAGTCTTTACCATACAGTACACAACAATTTACAGTCTTTACCATACAGCACACAACCATCTATTGGCCTTTACCATACAGTACACAACCATCTACCGGCCTTTACCATACAGTACACAACCATTTACAGTCTTTACCATACAGTACACAACCATCTACTGTCCTTTACCATACAGCACACAACCATCTACTGTCCTTTACCATACAGTACACAACCATTTACTATCCTTTACCATACAGTACACAACCATCTACAGTCTTTACCATACAGTACACAACCATTTAACGTCTTTACCATACAGTACACAACCATCTACAGTCTTTTACCATACAGTACACAACCATCTACTGTCCTTTACCATACAGTACACAACCATCTACTGTCCTTTACCATACAGTGCACAACCATTTACAGTCTTTACCATACAGTACACAACAATTTACAGTCTTTACCATACAGTACACAACCATTTACTGTCCTTTACCATACAGTACACAACCATCTACTATCCTTTACCATACAGTACACAACCATCTACAGTCTTTTACCATACAGTACACAACCATCTACTGTCCTTTACCATACAGTACACAACCATCTACTGTCCTTTACCATACAGTGCACAACAATTTACAGTCTTTACCATACAGTACACAACAATTTACAGTCTTTACCATACAGTACACAACAATTTACAGTCTTTACCATACAGTACACAACAATTTACAGTCTTTACCATACAGTACACAACCATCTACAGTCTTTACCATACAGTACACAACAATTTACAGTCTTTACCATACAGTACACAACCATTTACTGTCCTTTACCATACAGTACACAACCATATACAGTCTTTACCATACAGTACACAACAATTTACAGTCTTTACCATACAGTACACAACAATTTACAGTCTTTACCATACAGTACACAACAATTTACAGTCTTTACCATACAGTACACAACCATTTACTGTCCTTTACCATACAGTACACAACCATCTACTATCCTTTACCATACAGTACACAACCATTTACTATGCTTTACCATACAGTACACAACCATTTACAGTCCTTTACCATACAGTACACAACCATCTACTGTCCTTTACCATACAGTACACAACCATTTACAGTCCTTAACCATACAGTACACAACCATCTACTGTCCTTTACCATACAGTACACAACCATCTACTGTCCTTTACCATATAGTACACAACCATTTACAGTCCTTTACCATACAGTACACAACCATCTACTGTCCTTTACCATACAGTACACAACCATCTACTGTCCTTTACCATACAGTACACAACCATCTACTGTCCTTTACCGTACAGTACACAACCATTTACAGTCATTTACCATACAGTACACAACCATCTACTATCCTTTACCATACAGTACACAACCATTTACTATGCCCTACCATACAGTACACAAACATTTACAGTCCTTTACAATACAGTACACAACCATTTACAGTCTGTTACCATACAGTACACAACCATTTACAGTCCTTTACCATACAGTACACAACCATTTGCAGTCTTTTATGATACAGTACACAACCATCTACTGTCCTTTACCATACAGTACACAACCATCTACTGTCCTTTACCATACAGTACACAACCATCTATTGTCCTTTACCATACAGTACACAACCATCTACTGTCCTTTACCATACAGCACACAACCATCTATTAGCCTTTACCATACAGTACACAACCATCTACTGTCCTTTACCATACAGTACACAACCATCTATTGTCCTTTACCATACAGTACACAATCATCTACTGTCCTTTACCATACAGTACACAACCATTTACTATCCTTTACCATACAGTACACAACCATCTACAGTCTTTACCATACAGTACACAACCATTTACAGTCTTTACCATACAGTACACAACCATCTACAGTCTTTTACCATACAGTACACAACCATCTACTGTCCTTTACCATACAGTACACAACCATCTACTGTCCTTTACCATACAGTGCACAACCATTTACAGTCTTTACCATACAGTACACAACCATTTACTGTCCTTTACCATACAGTACACAACCATCTACTATCCTTTACCATACAGTACACAACCATCTACTATCCTTTACCATACAGTACACAACCATCTACAGTCTTTTACCATACAGTACACAACCATCTACTATCCTTTACCATACAGTACACAACCAACTACTATCCTTTACCATACAGTACACAACCATTTACTATGCTTTACCATACAGTACACAAACATTTACAGTACTTTACCATACAGTACACAACCATTCACAGTCCTTTATCATACAGTACACAACCATCTACTGTCCTTTACCATACAGTACACAACCATCAATTGTCCTTTACCATACAGTACACAACCATCTATTGGCCTTTACCATACAGTACACAACCATCTACTGTCCTTTACCATACAGCACACAACCATCTATTGGCCTTTACCATACAGTACACAACCATCGACTGTCCTTTACCATACAGTACACAACCATTTACTATCCTTTACCATACAGTACACAACCATCTACTGTCCTTTACCATACAGCACACAACCATCTATTGGCCTTTACCATACAGTACACAACCATCTACTGTCCTTTACCATACAGTACACAACCATTTACTATCCTTTACCATACAGTACACAACCATCTACAGTCTTTACCATACAGTACACAACCATTTACAGTCTTTACCATACAGTACACAACCATCTACAGTCTTTTACCATACAGTACACAACCATCTACTGTCCTTTACCATACAGTACACAACCATCTACTGTCCTTTACCATACAGTGCACAACCATTTACAGTCCTTTACCATACAGTACACAACCATCTACTGTCCTTTATCATACAGTACACAACCATCTACTGTCCTTTACCATGCAGTACACAACCATCTACTGTCCTTTACCATACAGTACACAACCATCTACTGTCCTTTACCATACAGTACACAACCATCTACTGTCCTTTACCATACAGTACACAACCATTTACAGTCCTTTACCATACAGTACACAACCATTTACAGTCCTTTACCATACAGTACACAACCATCTACTGTCCTTTACCATACAGTACACAACCATCTACTGTCCTTTACCATACAGTACACAACCATCTACTGTCCTTTACCGTACAGTACACAACCATTTACAGTCCTTTACCATACAGTACACAACCATCTACTATCCTTTACCATACAGTACACAACCATTTACTATGCTTTACCATACAGTACACAAACATTTACAGTCCTTTACAATACAGTACACAACCATTTACAGTCTGTTACCATACAGTACACAACCATTTACAGTCCTTTACCATACAGTACACAACCATTTGCAGTCCTTTATGATACAGTACACAACCATCTACTGTCCTTTACCATACAGTACACAACCATCTACTGTCCTTTACCATACAGTACACAACCATCTATTGTCCTTTACCATACAGTACACAACCATCTACTGTCCTTTACCATACAGCACACAACCATCTATTAGCCTTTACCATACAGTACACAACCATCTACTGTCCTTTACCATACAGAACCCAACCATCTATTGTCCTTTACCATACAGTACACAATCATCTACTGTCCTTTACCATACAGTACACAACCATTTACTATCCTATACCATACAGTACACAACCATCTACAGTCTTTACCATACAGTACACAACCATTTACAGTCTTTACCATACAGTACACAACCATCTACAGTCTTTTACCATACAGTACACAACCATCTACTGTCCTTTACCATACAGTACACAACCATCTACTGTCCTTTACCATACAGTGCACAACCATTTACAGTCTTTACCATACAGTACACAACAATTTACAGTCTTTACCATACAGTACACAACCATTTACTGTCCTTTACCATACAGTACACAACCATCTACTATCCTTTACCATACAGTACACAACCATCTACTATCCTTTACCATACAGTACACAACCATCTACAGTCTTTTACCATACAGTACACAACCATCCATCTACTATCCTTTACCATACAGTACACAACCAACTACTATCCTTTACCATACAGTACACAACCATTTACTATGCTTTACCATACAGTACACAAACATTTACAGTCCTTTACCATACAGTACACAACCATTTACAGTCTGTTGCCATACAGTACACAACCATTTACAGTCCTTTACCATACAGTACACAACCATTTACAGTCCTTTATCATACAGTACACAACCATCTACTGTCCTTTACCATACAGTACACAACCATCTACTGTCCTTTACCATACAGTACACAACCATCTATTGGCCTTTACCATACAGTACACAACCATCTACTGTCCTTTACCATACAGCACACAACCATCTATTGGCCTTTACCATACAGTACACAACCATCGACTGTCCTTTACCATACAGTACACAGCCATTTACTATCCTTTACCATACAGTACACAACCATCTACTGTCCTTTACCATACAGCACACAACCATCTATTGGCCTTTACCATACAGTACACAACCATCTACTGTCCTTTACCATACAGTACACAACCATTTACTATCCTTTACCATACAGTACACAACCATCTACAGTCTTTACCATACAGTACACAACCATTTACAGTCTTTACCATACAGTACACAACCATCTACAGTCTTTTACCATACAGTACACAACCATCTACTGTCCTTTACCATACAGTACACAACCATCTACTGTCCTTTACCATACAGTGCACAACCATTTACAGTCCTTTACCATACAGTACACAACCATCTACTGTCCTTTATCATACAGTACACAACCATCTACTGTCCTTTACCATGCAGTACACAACCATCTACTGTCCTTTACCATACAGTACACAACCATCTACTGTCCTTTACCATACAGTACACAACCATCTACTGTCCTTTACCATACAGTACACAACCATCTACTGTCCTTTACCATACAGTACACAACCATCTACTGTCCTTTACCATACAGTACACAACCATCTACTGTCCTTTACCATACAGTACACAACCATCTACAGTACTTTACCATACAGTACACAACCATCTACTGTCCTTTACCATACATTACACAACCATCTACTGTCCTTTACCATACAGTACATAACCATTTACTGTCCTTTACCATACAGTACACAACCATTTACTACAGTCCTTTACCATACAGTACACAACCATCTACTGTCCTTTACCATACCGTACACAACCATTTACTATCCTTTACCATACAGTACACAACCATCTACAGTCTTTACCATACAGTACACAACCATTTACAGTCTTTACCATACAGTACACAACCATCTACAGTCTTTTACCATACAGTACACAACCATCTACTGTCCTTTACCATACAGTACACAACCATCTACTGTCCTTTACCATACAGTGCACAACCATTTACAGTCTTTACCATACAGTACACAACAATTTACAGTCTTTACCATACAGTACACAACCATTTACTGTCCTTTACCATACAGTACACAACCATCTACTATCCTTTACCATACAGTACACAACCATCTACTATCCTTTACCATACAGTACACAACCATCTACAGTCTTTTACCATACAGTACACAACCATCTACTATCCTTTACCATACAGTACACAACCAACTACTATCCTTTACCATACAGTACACAACCATTTACTATGCTTTACCATACAGTACACAAACATTTACAGTCCTTTACCATACAGTACACAACCATTTACAGTCTGTTGCCATACAGTACACAACCATTTACAGTCCTTTACCATACAGTACACAACCATTTACAGTCCTTTATCATACAGTACACAACCATCTACTGTCCTTTACCATACAGTACACAACCATCTACTGTCCTTTACCATACAGTACACAACCATCTATTGGCCTTTACCATACAGTACACAACCATCTACTGTCCTTTACCATACAGTACACAACCATCGACTGTCCTTTACCATACAGTACACAGCCATTTACTGTCCTTTACCATACAGCACACAACCATCTATTGGCCTTTACCATACAGTACACAACCATCTACTGTCCTTTACCATACAGTACACAACCATTTACTATCCTTTACCATACAGTACACAACCATCTACAGTCTTTACCATACAGTACACAACCATTTACAGTCTTTACCATACAGTACACAACCATCTACAGTCTTTTACCATACAGTACACAACCATCTACTGTCCTTTACCATACAGTACACAACCATCTACTGTCCTTTACCATACAGTGCACAACCATTTACAGTCCTTTACCATACAGTACACAACCATCTACTGTCCTTTATCATACAGTACACAACCATCTACTGTCCTTTACCATGCAGTACACAACCATCTACTGTCCTTTACCATACAGTACACAACCATCTACTGTCCTTTACCATACAGTACACAACCATCTACTGTCCTTTACCATACAGTACACAACCATCTACTGTCCTTTACCATACAGTACACAACCATCTACTGTCCTTTACCATACAGTACACAACCATCTACTGTCCTTTACCATACAGTACACAACCATCTACAGTACTTTACCATACAGTACACAACCATCTACTGTCCTTTACCATACATTACACAACCATCTACTGTCCTTTACCATACAGTACATAACCATTTACTGTCCTTTACCATACAGTACACAACCATTTACTACAGTCCTTTACCATACAGTACACAACCATCTACTGTCCTTTACCATACCGTACACAACCATTTACTATCCTTTACCATACAGTAAACAACCATTTACAGTCTTTACCATACAGTACACAACCATTTACAGTCCTTTACCATACAGTACACAACCATCTACAGTCTTTACCATACAGTACACAACCATTTACAGTCTTTACCATACAGTACACAACCATTCACAGTCCTTTACCATACAGTACACAACCATTTACAGTCCTTTACCATACAGTACACAACAATTTACAGCCCTTTACCATACAGTACACAACCATTTACAGTCCTTTACCATACAGTACACAACCATTTTACAGTCCTTTACCATACATTACACAACCATTTACCGTCTTTACCATACAGTACACAACCATTTACTGTCCTTTACCATACAGTACACAACCATTTACCATCTTTACCATACAGTACACAACCATTTACTGTCCTTTACCATACAGTACACAACCAACTACTATCCTTTACCATACAGTACACAACCATTTACTATGCTTTACCATACAGTACACAAACATTTACAGTCCTTTACCATACAGTACACAACCATTTACAGTCTGTTGCCATACAGTACACAACCATTTACAGTCCTTTACCATACAGTACACAACCATCTACTGTCCTTTACCATACAGCACACAACCATCTATTGTCCTTTACCATACAGTACACAACCATCTACTGTCCTTTACCATACAGTACACAACCATTTACAGTCCTTTATCATACAGTACACAACCATCTACTGTCCTTTACCATACAGTACACAACCATCTACTGTCCTTTACCATACAGTACACAACCATCTATTGGCCTTTACCATACAGTACACAACCATCTACTGTCCTTTACCATACAGCACACAACCATCTATTGTCCTTTACCATACAGTACACAACCATCTACTGTCCTTTACCATACAGTACACAACCATTTACTATCCTAAACCATACAGTACACAACCATTTACAGTCCTTTATCATACAGTACACAACCATCTACTGTCCTTTACCATACAGTACACAACCATCTACTGTCCTTTACCATACAGTACACAACCATCTACTGTCCTTTACCATACAGTACACAACCATTTACTATCCTAAACCATACAGTACACAACCATTTACAGTCCTTTATCATACAGTACACAACCATCTACTGTCCTTTACCATACAGTACACAACCATCTACTGTCCTTTACCATACAGTACACAACCATCTACTGTCCTTTACCATACAGTACACAACCATCTATTGGCCTTTACCATACAGTACACAACCATCTACTGTCCTTTACCATACAGCACACAACCATCTATTGGCCTTTACCATACAGTACACAACCATCTACTGTCCTTTACCATACAGTACACAACCATTTACTATCCTTTACCATACAGTACACAACCATCTACTGTCCTTTACCATACAGCACACAACCATCTATTGTCCTTTACCATACAGTACACAACCATCTACTGTCCTTTACCATACAGTACACAACCATTTACTATCCTAAACCATACAGTACACAACCATCTACTGTCCTTTACCATACAGTACACAACCATCTACTGTCCTTTACCATACAGCACACAACCATCTATTGTCCTTTACCATACAGTACACAACCATCTATTGGCCTTTACCATACAGTACACAACCATCTACTGTCCTTTACCATACAGTACACAACCATTTACAGTCCTTTACCATACAGTACACAACCATCTACAGTCTTTACCATACAGTACACAACCATTTACAGTCTTTACCATACAGTACACAACCATCTACAGTCTTTTACCATACAGTACACAACCATCTACTGTCCTTTACCATACAGTACACAACCATCTACTGTCCTTTACCATACAGTGCACAACCATTTACAGTCCTTTACCATACAGTACACAACCATCTACTGTCCTTTATCATACAGTACACAACCATCTACTGTCCTTTACCATACAGTACACAACCATCTACTGTCCTTTACCATACAGTACACAACCATCTACTGTCCTTTACCATACAGTACACAACCATCTACAGTACTTTACCATACAGTACACAACCATCTACTGTCCTTTACCATACATTACACAACCATCTACTGTCCTTTACCATACAGTACACAACCATCTACAGTACTTTACCATACAGTACACAACCATCTACTGTCCTTTACCATACATTACACAACCATCTACTGTCCTTTACCATACAGTACATAACCATTTACTGTCCTTTACCATACAGTACACAACCATTTACTACAGTCCTTTACCATACAGTACACAACCATCTACTGTCCTTTACCATACAGTACACAACCATTTACTATCCTTTACCATACAGTAAACAACCATTTACAGTCTTTACCATACAGTACACAACCATTTACAGTCCTTTACCATACATTACACAACCATCTACAGTCTTTACCATACAGTACACAACCATTTACAGTCTTTACCATACAGTACACAACCATTTACAGTCCTTTACCATACAGTACACAACCATTTACAGTCCTTTACCATACAGTACACAACAATTTACAGCCCTTTACCATACAGTACACAACCATTTACAGTCCTTTACCATACAGTACACAACCATTTTACAGTCCTTTACCATACATTACACAACCATTTACCGTCTTTACCATACAGTACACAACCATTTACTGTCCTTTACCATACAGTACACAACCATTTACCATCTTTACCATACAGTACACAACCATTTACTGTCCTTTACCATACAGTACACAACCATCTACTGTCCTTTACCATACAGTACACAACCATTTACAGTCTCTACCATACATTCACAACTATTTACTATCCTTTACCATACAGTACACAACCATTTACAGTCCTTTACCATACAGTACACAACCATCTACAGTCCTTTACCATACAGTACACAACCATTTACAGTCTTTACCATACAGTACACAACCATTTACAGTCTTTACCATACAGTACACAACCATTTACTATGCTTTACCATACAGTACACAACCATTTACTATCCTTTACCATGCAGTACACAACCATTTACACATGACTCAAAATGACAATTAACCTCTGAAAAAATATATCTTAGAAACCAGTGAAGGCTCCTCAGAGGAGGAAGGGTGTATGTGTGTGTGTGTGTGTGTGTGTGTGTGTGTGTGTGTGAGTGTGTGTTTGTGTCACGCTCGTCCTCTTCTTCTGACGAGGAGTAGCAAGGATCGGACCAAAGCTCAGCGTGGTACGTGTTCATGATGATATTTATTCAACTCAGAACACTAAAACAAAAATAACAACGAGAATGATACAAAACGAAACAGTCCTGTCACACACACACAACTAACAACACCTGCCTCTGATTGGGAACCTTACCATGCCAAATTTAAAACACAATATAGAAAACGGAACATAGACAACCAACCCAACTCACGCCCTCACCATACTAAAACAAAGACAGAAATAAAATAACTAAGGTCAGAACGTGAGTGTGTGTGTGTGTGTGTGTGTGTGTGTGTGTGTGTGTGTGTGTGTGTGTGTGTGTGTGTGTGTGTGTGTGTGTGTGTGAGTGTGTGTGTGTGTGTGTGTGTGTGTGTCTGTGTGTGTCTGGGTGGGTGTCTGTCCATGGTGGCGGCTCTGGCGCGGGACATGGACCCCATTCCACCATAGTCCTTCTCCGCCTCTTTACCCGCCTCCGTGGCCTCTTTAATGCGGCGACCCTCGCCGCCAACCTCGGACTGGGGTCCCAAGCCACGGGTCCCTAATGGACAGGAGATTCCGGTAGCACTGGACGGACGGGAGTTTCCGGCAGCACCGGACAGGCGTGAGACTCCAGCAGCTCTGGAGTGAAGGGCGATTCCGGCAGTTCCTGGCTGACTGACGGCTCTGGCAGCTCCTGGCTGACTGACGGCTCTGGCAGCTCCTGGCTGACTGACGGCTCTGGCAGTTCCTGGCTGACTGACGGCTCTGGCAGCTCAGGACAGACGGGCGACTCTGGCAGCTCAGGACAGACGGGCGACTCTGGCAGCTCAGGACAGACGGCTGACTCTGGCAGCTCAGGAAAGACGGGAGACTCTGGCAGCTCAGGACAGACGGCTGACTCTGGCAGCTCAGGACAGACGGGCGACTCTGGCAGCTCAGGACAGACGGCTGACTCTGGCAGCTCAGGACAGACGGGTGACTCTGGCAGCTCAGGACAGACGGGCGACTCTGGCAGCTCAGGACAGACGGCTGACTCTGGCAGATCAGGACAGACGGGAGACTCTGGCAGCTCAGGACAGACGGCTGACTCTGGCAGCTCAGGACAGACGGGCGACTCTGGCAGCTCAGGACAGACGGCTGACTCTGGCAGCTCAGGACAGACGGGCGACTCTGGCAGCTCAGGACAGACGGCTGACTCTGGCAGCTCAGGACAGACGGGAGACTCTGGCAGCGCTGGGCAGGAGGAAGACACTGGCAGCGCTGAGCAGGCGGGAGCACCTGTAGGAAGGAGACGGAGAGACAGCCTGGTGCGGGGGGCTGCCACCGGAAGGCTGGTGCGTGGAGGCGGCACCGGATAGACCGGACCGTGGAGGCGCACTGCAGGTCTCGAGCACCAAGCCTGCCCAACCTTACCTGGTTGAATGCTCCCCGTAGCCAGGCCAGTGCGGCAAGGTGGAATAGCCCGCACTGGCTGTGCTGGCGAACCGGGGACACCATGCGTAAGGCTGGTGCCATGTAGCCCGGCCCGAGGAGACGCACTGGAGACCAGATGCGCTGAGCCGGCTTCATGGCACCTGGCTCGATGCCCACTCTAGCCCGGCCGATATGAGGCGCTGCTATGTATCGCACCGGGCTATGCCTGCGCACCAGGGACACCGTGCGCCTCACAGCATAACACGGTGCCTGCCCGGTCCCTCTCTCTCCACGGTAAGTAAGGGGAGTTGGCTCAGGTCTCCTACCTGACTTAGCCACACATTTTTGGGGCTGCCTCTCGGGCTTCCAGCCGCGCTGCCGTGTTGCCTCTTCATAACGCCGCCTCTCGGCTTTCGCTACCTCCAGCTCCGCCTTGGGGCGGCGATATTCTCCCGGCTGTACCCAGGGTCCCTTGCCATCCAAGATCTCCTCCCAACCCGCTGCTCCTGGGTACCACGCTGCTTGATCCGGTTGTGGTGGGTGTTCCTGTAACGGTCGTCATATGAAGGAGAGGACCAAAGCGCAGCGTGGTAAGTGTTCATCTTGATTTTTAATACGAATAGTGAACACTGAAACAAAAACAATAAAACGACAAACGAACAGTCCTGAACGGTGAAATAAAACACAGAACAGAAAATAAACACCCACGAAACACAAGTGGGAAAAGGCTACCTAAGTATGATTCTCAATCAGAGACAACTAACCACACCTGCCTCTGATTGAGAACCATACCAGGCCAAACGCAAACACAACATAGTAAACGGAACATAGACAACCCACCCAACTCACGCCCTGGCCATACTAAAACAAAGACATAAATAAAAGACCTAAGGTCAGAACGTGGCAATGTGTGTGTGTGTGTGTGTGTGTGTGTGTGTGTGTGTGTGTGTGTGTGTGTGTGTGTGTGTGTGTGTGTGTGTGTGTGTGTGTGTGTGTGTGTGTGTGCGCGTGTGTGTGTGTGTGTGAGTGTGTGTGTGTGTGTTTCTAGCCCTGCAATATGGGCCTTTGTCTATAAATTGCCTTCACACTGAATTTCAAAAATATGTACTTTTTGAAACATTTAAAAAGTTATCAATTTGAGATAAAACTATAATAAATATATTCACATCAGCAAATAATTGATTAAAACAATGTTTTGTAATGAAGGTCTACAGTAGCCTCCACAGCATTCTATAGGGTAGTACCATGGTGTAGCCACCATGGGTACATTGACTTCAATGCAAAACCTAGGATGCTCACGGTTCTCACCACCTTCCATAGACTTGCACAGCAATTATGACAACTTCTGGAGGACATCCTCCAACGTATCAGAGCTCTTGCAGCACGAACTGACATGTTGTCCACCCAATCAATGGATCAGAAAATGAATCTAGTACTGAAAGCATACGCTACAGCTAGCTAGCAGTGCAATACATAAAATGTGGTGAGGAGTTGACTCAAAGACAGAGAAAGACAATAGTTTTGAACAAATTCATTTCCTGAAAAATGAAGCAAGACAGAGATTGTCATTTTTTTCACTTCAAGTTTATTTCACTAAGCTAGCAAATGCAGCTAATTAGTTTAGCCTACTCAAACACCCTGCTCAAACAGAGGGATGCTATGCTAGCTAGCTGGCTGTGACTATCCAACACAACACTGGAACTCTTCCAAGTCAAGATAAACTTTTTTGTTACTAATCTACTGACACCAGGGCCCGCCGGCGTCACTGTTAAACAGCTTACTGACTGTACACTGTAAAATTACTGCATGATTGTAGCAGGTTTACTAATACGTTAGTTCTATTAGCTGTGTTGACTAGCTATGACGTTACTTTCGCTGGAAAGTTTTTTCCTTGTCAGCTGATGAATTGTGCATTGAAGTCCTCAAACAAAGGGAAAGGTTGCGAGGGGGAGAGTGCATAGAAGTAATACAATGTGGCTGCTATTCATTCCGCCTATTCTGTTGAAAACTGTTCTTAAACGGAAGCTAAATCAAATGAAACAAGGATAAACAAACCTGAATTTGTCTAATAATTTTTTGGGGGGGGCAACTGTTGGACTAATATTTACACCCTAGATCAGTTAGATGCAGGCAAGAGTGTGCAAGGCGGTATTGAATGTGTCACTGTCTGTCACCTAACATTTTTCTCTTGAACATTGAACATAAACTTTCATTCATAGGCTAGGTTGTAGTAACCTCATGATGGGTATAGGGATAATTAGAGAATCATGTATCATGTAGTAGCCTAAACCTATCGCTGTTACATTGAACTGAGTGAATGGAATGTGAATGAGAATCATCCAATATGGTGTAATACAAATAAGGCCATGATCATTGAAGAAAAAAAGTGTCATCCCTCATGTTAAACTGCACCGATCGCCACTGCTAGAAACCCTGTTAACCTTGACATCTGGATGCAGATCAGTTTGTAAAAGATGAGAAATGTGTGTGGAAATGGGTATCCGTGTTTAAGTGTGTGCAGCGGCGATAAGGGAGAATGGGATCTGATAGGAAATGATAAAATACCTCGGTAATGCCTTGGTGTATTTTTGTGGGGTTCACAGTAGAGGAGAGAGGATGTTATCTCTGTCTGGTGAGAAGAAGCCATGTTGTTTTCTTCCCCAGGACTCTTCCCTGAGGACTGACTGTTTCGGGCCCCTGTCCCCCTCCTCTCTCTGTGCTGCTCAGTACTGGCCAAAACCATTTTTAGACCATTTTTCACCCACTCTCATAAGTGGACACATTTATCAGTAGGGTATAATGTTATTTTCTGTTGGATTATCTGCATTGCGTTATCTTCTTTCATTATCTACTGGTGAAACCATATTACTCTGGGCAGCACAGCACATGTCATTATTACAAGCTTATCCTCCTCTAAAATATTGAACACAGGTATAAAAATGACTTTAGGACTGAAAAAACACTTAGTTGTTCTAGGAACATGGGAGATTAAAATGATATTTCATACAAAAATGTTTGGTTGTCTTTTGGTTTAAGTTTGCACTTCATGTTATTGTGGAATGGTTGTAGTTCTAAGTTGTATGTTGGTAGTTGAATGGTTGCTGTGACAGACCTGTGTGGTAGTCAGGCAGGGTGTGTGTGTATCTAAGGCCTGGTGTGACTCTGATCACTGCTCTGCTATTTTCCTGTCTCATTAGAATATATTGATTGGGCCATCTGTAAGCCATTTATCTCTTTCAAAAGGCTGTTACAACAGACCTCCCATCCCACGGACCCTCCCCCATCATTGTCTCTCAGACAACATACACATGTATGGTCTCTCTTATATAAGTTCACAATGAGTTTAAAAAAATCTCACCTATAGTTGAAAGAATTTACAACTAAATAATTCAATTAACAACCAGACTCATCCACTGTCATGTGAAGAGATGGACCATGGACAATGACACAC
Source organism: Oncorhynchus masou masou (assembly GCF_036934945.1). Lineage (NCBI taxonomy): Eukaryota > Metazoa > Chordata > Actinopteri > Salmoniformes > Salmonidae > Oncorhynchus > Oncorhynchus masou. The sequence continues at coordinate 69,686,859 of NC_088220.1, forward strand.
ACACACACACACACACACACACACACACACACACACACACACACACACACACACACACACACACACACACACACACACACACACACACACACACACACACACCTGAACAGGCGCTAACATACACCGTGTGTGAGTAAAATATAAAACTCTACATCTCTCTGGGAACAAAACACTATCTAATGCTCTGTTTAGTGTCTAAAACTCCCTCCAAATAATGAAACCAATTATTGCATTAATATACAGAAGAATTCCTCCTCCAGAAGATTCTGCTTATCTGGTTACTAGTCCAATGCTCTAACCACTAGGCTACACTGCCGTATGTATGTATGTATGTATGTATGTATGTATGTATGTATGTATGTATGTATGTATGTATGTATGTATGTATGTATGTATGTATGTATGTATGTATGTATGTATGTATGTATGTATGTATGTATGTATGTATGTATGTATGTATGTATGTATGTATGTATGTATGTGTGTGTGTGTGTGTGTGTGTGTGTGTGTGTGTGTGTGTGTGTGTGTGTATGATGTATGTATGTATGTGTATGATGTATGTATGTATGTATGTATGTATGTATGTATGTATGTATGTATGTATGTATGTATGTATGTGTGTGTGTGTGTGTGTGTGTGTGTGTGTGTGTGTGTGTGTGTGTGTGTGTGTGTGTGTGTGTGTGTGTATCTGCCCATCATCATAAACTGCAGCCTGATATCCCCAAAGGGGGTCTGGCACATCTGCGAGCCCCTGATATTATTTAGACACATGCGAGTGTTGCCAGCATAATGCATCATCATCATGATTGACTTGTTCCTGAGGATCCTAGCAGAAAGGCCTTCTTATAGGATTACCCCGGTCTTGGACCACTGCCCATGGTACAGTAGACCTCCACACACACACACACACACACACACACACACACACACACACACACACACACACACACACACACACACACACACACACACACACACACACACACACACACACACACACACACACACACACACACACACACACACACACACACAGTACATCTCCACCAGACATCTCTTCTTTGTGTTGACCGCCTTTTACAGCCTCTTTGTTTCCTCTCTTGTCTCCATTCTTCATTCAAATCCCTTTCCTCCTTAGACAACCATTGGCAGTCTGCCATTTGCAAGAAAGAGAAAGGGAGAAAAGGAGAAAGTAAGGGTGAGAAAGAGAAATGGGGGTAGACAGAGAGAGTTTGAGAAAGAGAGTGTGGGAAAGAGAGAGAGAGCGGTAAAGTGATAGAGCGGGAAAAGAGAGAGAACGAAAGAGAGGCGTGTTCACTCCCGCCCCTTAAAGTGAGGAGAGTTGGCATCCAACTTGAGGGAGTCTGCCTGAAAGTGGCAACAGAGCTCCAGGTTTAACGTTAACATTCTGCGACATCTCCATTTCACACGTAAGGAGAGGTTGAAGGGTGGCGTTCGATATCCCGCGGTGACCTCTTCACGTCGTACGTAAGTGCGGGAGCCACGGCAGATGGTGGAAAATTGGCGCCGTTGCCTAGACCATATGGAGCATATGCAAGGGGTTTCTGTGGAGAGGTGGGAGGCTGGGGCGCGAGCTGAGGACTGGCGCCCGCGGAGTCTGCACGGGCAGGCAACTGACATTGGCGCGGACGTGAGGGTACAAGCGAGCCCAGCCTTTGCTGAGTCTCCCCCACTTTGACAAACCACAGGACACACACAGAGGGGCCCGGGATAAACTGCAAAGTGATGTACACCTTCAGATCAGTCACTCATATAAAGGCTGACATTTTGATGCTGAAACAATTGCTGCAGAGATGTTAGGAACAATTAGCGAACTATGCAAAAGCTACCAGCATTGGATTAAAACATTTTTAAGTATACATTTGTGTTACTATGCATGCATGTGTGTGTGTGTGTGTTCACTATATCCCATACTACTCCATGGTTTGAGGCCAGCAGTCATTATGTGTGATGCAGTGCTATAAAGCATAGTTGGACAGAGCAGAGCAGATAGGAGTGAGGAATACGGATGGGCATGTATTGAGTGAGACTGCAACAGGCTCATAGATCTCCTGTAGCAGAAGCGCTGTAGGCCTGTCATACAGGCTGTTTGACTGAGTGTCCACACGTGCATGCACGCAGTCACACACACACACAGCCTCTTATTTTCCTTTCACTCTCCCTATCACTCCCCCTCACCTCCACCGACAAATCACGTCCCCCCCACCATAACACTCCCCCTCCGCCTCCCTCCCTCCAATACTGTCCCTTTCTCTCTCAGATCAGACTGTCTCTGCACAACTCTTGCGCTGAAAATCCTTCAGTGGGATGGATGAACGTGCACAACCCATTCATCATCACCCTTATCCTCCACCCCCACCACTGTTTTTATATCAGCCAGCAGTCAACCTGACAACTGATATCCCAGTCTCTCTCTCGCTCTCTCTCTCTCACCCCTTTTCTTTCTTCTCCCAGTCTCAAACACTTTCAATCCCCATTTTTTCATCCCTCTCCACAACCACCTCTCCCTCTCCCTCAGTCTCTCCCTCTCCCTCTCCCTCTCCCTCTCCCTCTCCCTCTCCATCTCTCTCCCTCTCCTTCTCCCTCTCGCTCTCCCTCTCCTTCTCCCTCTCCCTCTCCTTCTCCCTCTCCCTCTCCCTCTCCCTCTCCCTCTCCCTCTCCCTCTCCCTCTCCCTCTCCCTCTCCCTCTCCACAACCACCTCTCCCTCTCCCCTCTCCCTCTCCCTCTCCCTCTCCCTCTCCCTCTCCCTCTCCCTTTCCCTCTCCCTCTCCCTCTCCCTCTCCCTCTCCCTCTCCCTCTCCCATTCCCTCTCCCTCTCCACAACCACCTCTCCCTCTCCCTCAGTCTCTCCCTCCCCTCTCCCTCTCCCTCTCCCTCTCCCTCTCCCTCTCCATCTCTCTCCCTCTCCTTCTCCCTCTCGCTCTCCCTCTCCTTCTCCCTCTCCCTCTCCCTCTCCCTCTCCCTCTCCCTCTCCCTCTCCCTCTCCCTCTCCCTCTCCCTCTCCCTCTCCCTCTCCCTCTCCCTCTCCACAACCACCTCTCCCTCTCCCTCTCCCTCTCCCTCTCCCCTCCCTCTCCCTCTCCCTCTCTCCCTCTCGCTCTCCCTCTCCTTCTCCCTCTCCCTCTCCTTCTCCCTCTCCCTCTCCCTCTCCCTCTCCCTCTCCCTCTCCCTCTCCACAACCACCTCTCCCTCTCCCTCTCCCTCTCCCTCTCCCTCTCCCTCTCCCTCTCCCTCTCCCTCTCCCTCTCCCTCTCCCATTCCCTCTCCCTCTCCACAACCACCTCTCCCTCTCCCTCTCCCTCTCCCTCTCCCTCTCCCTCTCCCTCTCCCTCTCCCTCTCCCTCTCCCTCTCCCTCTCCCTCTCCCTCTCCTTCTCCTTCTCTATCTCTGGGGTGTACCGTAGGGAGTGGCACCTTCGGAACAGGCTGTAAAAAGAGCCTATAAAAGACCAACACGGAGAACAAAGGGTAATGATGAAATTTAACTGCCTGCCTCCATGCACCTGGGGTCTGCATGGCCCTCATGTGTGTGTGTGTGTGTGTGTGTGTGTGTGTGTGTGTGTGTGTGTGTGTGTGTGTGTGTGTGTGTGTGTGTGTGTGTGTGTGTGTGTGTGTGTGTGTGTGGCGTGGGTGCTGAACCAGAACTGGCCTGCGAGGGGTCAACGTCATGGCAGGGCCGGGAGAGTTATCTCTTTATGAAGATGAACTATGGATTCGGTAGGAGACTAAAATACACCTCCATAAAATGCAAACGACAAGGAACATTTTAAGTATAAAAGTGGGGGACTAAGAGAGGTGAAATAAATAGGTTGAGTGACAAGAGTGATACTGCAATTTAATCCCTTTGGAAACTTTGATGGAAGTCTGAATAATTTAGCAAAACAGTTTTATGTACAATATGTAATAAGGCTAAATATTGCTTAAAATACAGTACCAGTCAAAAGTTTGGACACACCAGCTCATTCCAGGGTTTTTATTAATTTTTTATTATTTTCTACATTGTCGAATAATAGTGAAGACATCGGAACTATGAAATAGCACATATGGAATCATGTAATAACCAAAAAAGTGTTAAACAAATCATAAAATATTTTATATTTGAGATTCTTCAAAGCAGACACAATTCACCTTGATGACAACTTTTTATTCTCTTGGCATTCTCTCAACCAGCTTCATGAGGTAGTCACCTGGTATGCATTTCAGTTAACAGGTGTGCCTTGTTAGAAGACCAAGTCCATATTATGGCAAGAACAGCTCAAAAAGCAAAGAGAAACAACAGTCCATCCATTACTTTAAGACATGAAGGTTTGACTGTGTCACTACTTCCGCCGAAGTCGGTCCCTCTCCTTGTTCGGGCGACGTTCGGCGATCGACGTCACCGACCTTCTAGCCACCGCCTATCCACTTTTCATTTTCCATTTGTTTTGTCTTTGTTTTACACACCTGGTTTCATTCACCCAATTACTTGTTTATTATTTAACCCTCTGTTTGTTTATGAGTGATTGTTCGTTGTAAACCGGTCATTTATTGTGGGCTTGCTATATTGCTTTGTATTTTGTATATTTTGAGTAAAGTACGTTGATTACTTATATCTGCTGTCCTGCGCCTGACTCTCTACACAGGGTCTGGCTCTCGACCCGAAACCTGCCCCTCCGCCTGCCCTGCCGGAAGCTGGGCTCGCGGTTTGTGGGGCCATTCAAAGTCCTGAGAAGACTGAACGAGGTATGCTTCAGGTTACAGCTTCCCCCAGATTACTGTATTAATCACTCGTTCCATGTGTCTCTCCTCAGGCCGGTGGTGGCTAGTTCACCTCAGGAGTCTGAGGTGTGGGAGGTTCCTTCACACCCTCTGGACATTGAGGGGGCCCTGGCGTATGCTGCTCGAGCCATCCTGGAGTCGAGGCGTCGGGCAAGAGGCCTTCAGTACCTCGTGGAGTGGGAGGGGTACGGTCCGGAGGAGAGATGCTGGGTGCCGGTGTAGGACGTCTTGGACCCTTCTTTGCTGCGGGAGTTCCACCGCCCTGCGCCTCGTCCTCCGGGTCATCCCCGAGGTCGGTGTTGGTTACTCATATTTGCTATCCTGCGCCTGACTCTCTACACCAGCTATACACAGGACCATTACAGACTTGTACTGTATGTGTTTGCTGCCTTAATATTGTTTTACAAGTTGTACTCAGTGCCAGAATGTGAAACAATTCTGACCACTGACTGTAATTCGTTCTGGATAAAAGTGTCTGCTATATGGCTTATTTTCTATTCATCTGAATTATGTGTGTATTTATTAGATGTTTTATTGCTAAGTATTACTGCACTGTTGGAACTATAAACACAAACATAAACCAATACTTTATTTTTTAAATATGTTTTATTTAACCTTTATTTAGCTAGACAGGTCAGTACACTTTGATTTGATTCGATTGGATTTAATTTGATTTGCTAAATGACATGAATGTAATTTAAATTGTACAATCCCATAAAGGTTTAGTGCACTTATGTCCATTCTGTGTTTCTCTGCCTCCTGTTGGTAGATAGGGCTGTTTTCTTGTGTCTGTGTCTGTGCCTATGTGTGTGTGTGTGTGTGTGTGTGTGTCTACATATACAATCACTGTCAGTCAAAGCCTATTTTCAGATCAGTGTCTGGCCTCTGCCCAGTGCTCTCCCCATGCCCCTGGGCTCAGATGCAGGCATGCCCACACCTCTCCCCACTGTGCCCCCCTCCTCACACCTCCCACCTGGCCAGGGCCGCAGCCTCTCAGCCTGGCATCCTGGCTTGGAAAATCACCATTTGATGCAACGGCCGGGCTGGAGGACAAAAAGAGAGGGAAAGAGAGTGAGAGGAGGGACAAGGAGAGAAGCGGAAGAGGAGGGACCAGTAGAGAAGAATAAAAGGAGGGACAAGGAGAGAGGAGGAAGCGAAGGGACCAGAAGAGAAGAATAAAAGGAGGGACAAGGAGAGAGGAGGAAGCGAAGGGACCAGAAGAGAAGAATAAAAGGAGGGACAAGGAGAGAGGAGGAAGCGAAGGGACCAGAAGAGAAGAATAAAAGGAGGGACAAGGAGAGAAGCGGAAGAGGAGGGACCAGTAGAGAAGAATAAAAGGAGGGACAAGGAGAGAGGAGGAAGCGAAGGGACCAGAAGAGAAGAATAAAAGGAGGGACAAGGAGAGAGGAGGAGGAAGCGAAGGGACCAGAAGAGAAGAATAAAAGGAGGGACAAGGAGAGAGGAGGAAGCGAAGGGACCAGAAGAGAAGAATAAAAGGAGGGACAAGGAGAGAGGAGGAAGCGAAGGGACCAGAAGAGAAGAATAAAAGGAGGGACAAGGAGAGAAGAGGAAGCGAAGGGACCAGAAGAGAAGAATAAAAGGAGGGACAAGGAAAGAGGAGGAAGCGAAGGGACCAGAAGAGAAGAATAAAAGGAGGGACAAGGAGAGAAGCGGAAGAGGAGGGACCAGTAGAGAAGAATAAAAGGAGGTTACAAGGAGAGAGGAGGAAGCGAAGGGACCAGAAGAGAAGAATAAAAGGAGGTTACAAGGAGAGAGGAGGAAGCGAAGGGACCAGAAGAGAAGAATAAAAGGAGGGACAAGGAGAGAAGAGGAAGCGAAGGGACCAGAAGAGAAGAATAAAAGGAGGGACAAGGAAAGAGGAGGAAGCGAAGGGACCAGAAGAGAAGAATAAAAGGAGGGACAAGGAGAGAAGCGGAAGAGGAGGGACCAGTAGAGAAGAATAAAAGGAGGGACAAGGAGAGAGGAGGAAGCGAAGGGACCAGAAGAGAAGAATAAAAGGAGGGACAAGGAGAGAGGAGGAAGCGAAGGGACCAGTAGAGAAGAATAAAAGGAGGGACAAGGAGAGAGGAGGAAGCGAAGGGACCAGAAGAGAAGTGAAAGAGTAGAGAAAGAGGAGGGACAAGAAGAGAAAAGGAAGAGGAGAGACCAGTAGAGTAGAGAAAGAGGAGGGACCAGGAGAGAAGAGGAAGAGGATAGACCAGTAGAGTAGAGAAAGAGCAGGGACCAGGAGAGAAGAGGAAGAGGAGAGACCAGTAGAGTAGAGAAAGAGGAGGGACCAGGAGAGAAGAGGAAGAGGAGAGACCAGTAGAGTAGAGGAAGAGGAGGGACGAGGAGAGTGAGGAAGAGGAGGGTCCAGGAGAGAAGAGGAAGAGGAGGGATCAGGAGAGAAGAAGATGTGAAGGGACCAGGAGAGAAGTGGAAGAGGAGGGAGAGAGAAGGGGGAGGAGGGAAAGAAGGGGGAGTGTGGCAGGACCTGACACAGACAGGGCCTCAATTTCTTGCCCACAAACCCAGGCCATAAACCAAGGTAGAGCTCCAACTACGATCTTAGCCCCAGGCCTAATCCCAAACCAGTATACAGTTCCAGCCCTGAGCCTGTGGTACCCCTTCATCCCTCCAACTCCCTAAGCACCACAGAGTAGACAGACTGGGCCAGATAGCACCAATATTTAATCTGTATTTTCATTCCTTTATTTTTCCATCGATCGAACGAACGACTGACACAAACACACACAGTATTTCTCATATGTGCTCAGACACTGTGTCTCATCCAACATACTGAAATACATTTCAAATTTACCCAATATTGCCGCCATCAGTCCAAACACCAAGCAAAAATCCCTCTCTCTGGGAATGTAATGACCATTCCATTCCAGCCCTAATTCCAATCCCACGTAACTCCCGCCATGCATAAATCACTTCCTCTATCCTCAAATGGCTTATTACTAAAAGGATTATGGGACACACATACAAACACAAACATGCTCATCCTCATTATCACCATATAAAGCCCCTCTGATGCAGTGGTGGAGGGGCCCTATAGAGAGACTGAGAGCAGTCAGTTAGCACAAACACCAAACCATAGAGAATGATAGAGGACTCTCGTGCCCAAAAGCCTATTTTAGCATGGGCAGCACCATTTAATACTTTCACTATTTTGAAGTGGTCAACTGGGTGGGACTTCCTATGGGTTAAGGAAGGATCACATAATTCCATCTGGGTCACAAGGAGGGATCAGCCAATGAACTATACTCAGGAAACTGCAGGTGGCAGTAAATCGCCAACCTTGGCTTTATATTTTCAAACAACACACTCTAGGTGGCATTGTGCACCATTTAAGTTTGTTTACCAACTCTTAGAAGTCGTAGAAGAAGAAAATGGACTACTTCAAAGTGGAGATGGCCTCAATGGCACTGCCCGTGCGCTAAGAGATGCCTTAATGGGACAAATACAAAGACGAGTCCTCTATCATTCTCTATGGGCCCAACACACACAAACACACACACAAGCTCACTGAGTGGCGTTACACTGCCACAACACTGAGAGTGATCAATAGAGGGGGTGAGTGAGAAAGAGAGGAGAGACAGTCGGGTCGGAGGTATGTAGAGGAGAGAAACTGCAGGTGGGGATGATCTGAGGGATGGAGAGAAGGAGAAAGTACAATACAGGAGAAGAAGAAAGAAAGAGGTGGGTAAGAGAGAAAGAGAGAGCTATTTAATGAAAAGGAGAATAGGAAGAGCAGGAGGGAGGAGGGAAGAGTGGGCACTACCGCCAACATAACTGGCACAGAGCACAGGCCCCCTATTGCTTTTTGGATCTGCCAATTCCAATGTAATAACAGATAAATAGAGAGGACTCATCAGGACACAAACAGCTTAGGCTTGCCAAATGGGAGAAAGAGGAGAAAAAGAGAGCGAGACAGAGTGACAGAAAGAAAGAGAGGGAGCCGATAGTTGTTGGCTGTTAGCTGGCGCCGGGCTCTCCGCTGGAGCCCTGCACTCCAGCCCCACTGTCACAGTGAATGATAAAGCAGACAGATTGCTCCTGAAACGGCAGACTCCCCGATCCCCCGGCTAGCCCTGGAGGTCAACACAAGAGTGCCTCTTTAGCCATTCACCAGTTAATGTGCCATTTTGTTTTCTTGCGAACCTCGAGGAGAATTTATCGCAATGTGCAGTGGCTCTGGGCAAATACAAATAAAATGCTCTTTTGCTGCAATTTGCTTAATTGGCCACTGTGGGGATGGGACTACTCATAGCGTTGGATAGTCTCCCCTGCCAAGGCAGCTTGTAGATGTTCACAGAGACCACCCTCCCCTGTTATTGGCCTAACTAACACTCCCACCAAATACTCACTCACCCCCATGACCACTGTTCAATTTCTTTGTTTCTCAATTCAATTCAATTTTCAATTTAAGGGCTCTCTCTATCCGTGTCTTTCCATTTCTACTAATAGTACGCTAGCAACAATATTGTTTTTTTACCTTTATATAACTAGACCAATTTGTAAGTCTGGATAAGAGCGTCTGCCAAATGACTTAAATGTAAATGTAGGCAAGTCAGTTAAGAACAAATTCTTATTTTCAATTACATTCTAGGAACAGTGGTTAACTGCCTTGTCCAGGGGCAGAACAACAGATTTGTACATTGTCGGCTCAGGGATTTGATCTTGCAACCTTTCGGTTACTAGTCCGACACTCTAACCACTAGGCTACCTGCCTCCCCAGTTAAAGCATGAATGGAGAAAATGGGAAAGAGGAGAGGAAAGGAGAGGAGTAAGACAAGCAGCAAGATAAAGAAAACCTGCGGGGGGGATAGACAGAGACAAGCAGATGAAGAGAGGCAGGGAGAATGAAAGAACAGAAGGAGTGTATAGTAAATGTGTGGTTTGAATCCAGCTGTAGCGTGAGCAGGCAGGCCAGCCAGCCAATAGGAGGGTTAGCAGGGTGGCCTCTCCTCTCCTAGGGCTGGCCACACACTAATTACCCAGGTTTTGTTCAGGAAATTATCTCTGCTGTTTCACAGCAAATTAACCATGAAAATCAACAAACCAAAAAATAGAGCAGAAATCGTTGGCGGAGGTTTCCCTTCATCTCTCACACTCTCTCTCTCTTGCTCTCTCTCCCCCTCTCGCTCTACCTCTCTCTCCCTCTCTCTCACTCTCTCTCTTGCTCTCTCTTCCCCCTCTCTCTCTCTCTCTCTCTCTCTCTCTCTCCCTCTCTCTCACTCTCTCTTGCTCTCTCTCCCCCTCTCACTCTCCCTCTCTCTCACTCTCTCTCTCTCTCTCTCTCTTGCTCTCTCTCCCCCCTCTCGCTCTCCCTCTCTCCCTCACTCTCACTCTCTCTCCACCCTCACGCTCTCCTTCTCTCTCTCTCTTTCTCTTTCTCTTTCTCTCTCTTTACCTTCCTAATACTCAAACTAATAGCCCTTTTCTTTATCACCTAAGTCTTACTTGTTGCAAAAAGAGAGACAAAGAGCATTGTGCATGCTGCAAGGTTGTGATAGGCTGTCAGTATTGATACCAGGATCTTAATTGGCTCGTGAGAGGTATCATCAACATAGCTACTTATCCATTCCAAACATGTATGAGCAATTTGAATTAGCGGAGGAGAAAAGTGTGGGTAAGAAGAGGTGAGCATGATGTAGATGTAGATGATAGAACACTAAACTTCTTCATGTCTCTCTCTCTCTCTGCTTCTCTCTTTCTCTCTCTGCCTCTTTCTCTGCCTGTCTCTCTCTCTCTGACTCACTCTTTCTCTCCCTACCTCTCTCTCTCTGCCTGCCTGTCTCTCTCTCTCTCTCTCTCTCTCTCTCTCTCTCTGCCTCTCTTTCTCTCCCTACCTCTCTCTCTCAGTCTGTCTCTCTCTCTCTGCCTCTCTCTTTCTCTCTCTGCCTCTCACTCTGCCTCTTTCTTTCTCTCCCTTCCTCTCTCTCTCCCTACCTCTCTCTCTCGGCATGTCTCTCTCTCTCTCTCTCTGCCTCTCTTTTTCTCTCCCTGCCTCTCTCTCTGGCTCTTTCTTTCTCTCCCTGCCTCTCTCTCTCTGCCTCTCTCTTTCTCTCCCTGCCGCTCTCTCTCTCTATGCCTGCCTCTCACTTTCTCTCCCTGCCTCTCTCTCTCTCTATGCCTGTCTCGTCTCTCTCTCTCTGCCTCTCTCTCTCTTTCTCTCTCTCTGCCTCTCTCTCTCTCTTTCTCTCTCTCTGCCTCTCTCTCTGCCTCTCTCTCTCTCTTTCTCTTTCTCTTTCTCTCTCTCTCCCTCTCTGCCTCTCTCTCGCTCTGCCTCTCTCTCTCTGCCTCTCTGGGAGTGATGTGTTTTGTCAGGAGTGTCTGTTTGGTGGCAGGGCGAGGGTTAATCCTCGACCTTGAGTGTGTTAGTGGAGACTGAACACAGTGCTCAGCTGTGGGCCCTGCATGGGCCTATTAACACCTCTCACTCAACCCTAGCTAACAGTACTGACACACACACACATACACACACGCACACACGCACACACACACACACACACACACACCCTGGGAGGTATAGTGTGGTGTGGATTAGGAAAAGAGTAGAGCCTGAGGGCAACAACAAGGATCCTGGACCAGGCCCAGGAATTAGACAGCACGCATACACAGACACACATTACCATTTTCCTTCCTCACAGTGACACAATACCACAAACACTCACATTGTATACCACACAAACTAACACACACACATGCAGTGCATTCGGAAAGTATTCAGACCCCTTTTTTACGCATTTTGTTACGTTACAGCCTTATTCTAAAATGTATTAAATTGTTGATTTTTCCTCTTCAATCTACACACAATACCCCATAATGTCAAAGAAAAACAGTTTTTTTAGAAATGTTTGCTCATGTATTAAATAGAAAAGACTGAAAAAATACTTTAACACAAGTATTCAGACCCTTTACACAGTACTTTGTTGAAGCACCTTCGACAGCGATTACAGCCTTGAGTCTTCTTGTGTATGACGCGACGAGCCCATTCTTTGCAGATCCTCTCAAGCTCTGTCGGGTTGGATGGGGAGCGTCACTACACAGCTATTTTCAGGTCTCTCCAGAGATGTCCATTTGGGTTGAAGTCCGGGCTCTGGCTGGGCCACTCAAGGACATTCAGGGATTTGTTCCGAAGCCACCCCTGCATTGTCTTGGCTGTGTGCTTAGGGTCATTGTCCTGCTGGAAGGTGGAGCAGGTTTTCATCAAGGATCTCTCTGTACTTTGCTCCATTCATCTTTCCCTCAATCCTGACTAGTCTCCTAGTCCCAGGTGGACTCCAATCAAGTTGTAGAAACATATCAATGAGGATCAATGGAAACAGGATGCACCTGAGCTCAATTTTGAGCATCATAGCAAAGGGTCTGAATACTTATGTAAATAAAGTATTTCAGTTTGTTATTTGTATTACATTTGCACAAATTGTCATGATGGGGTATTGTGTGTAGATTGACGAGGAAAAACATTCATTTAATACATTTTAGAATAAGACAAAACGTGGAAAAAGTCAAGGGGTCTGAATACTTTCCAAATGCATATACGCCCACCTAGAACCAGTGTGACTAATAACACTCTTCATAACCCTTGCCTTAATCCTAACCTTAATCCTAATCCTAACCTTAGACTAAGGCCAAAGAGCTCTTGCACTTCTACATGAGTTTAAATGACATAGTCCATCCCAGCTTGGCCATGTAGTGACTGGGAGAGGTGGAGCTCATTAGTTTATACAGACGATGTGGGTCCGATCATTCTGGAGGGGATCCCTGGTCTGGTCCTCGCCACCCAACGCCACTGAGACACCCTGACCTAACAGCCCCAGAGGACATGAGGATGAGAGAAGGAGAGGAGAGGGGGATGGAAAAGGAGGAGATGTATAGATGTGCTATACCCAAATGACAAGCCCCCTGGTCCCATGGCAAGCCGTCGTTAATGACCCATGCCCACATTACAGGATGAAAGATCTCTACTGTCCGAGAGACGCCGCCCCACCTGGCAGCTGGAATTCTTCATTAGGTCTGCTCTGTGTGTGTGTGTGTGTGTGTGTGTGTGTGTGTGTGTGTGTGTGTGTGTGTGTGCGTGTGCGTGTGTGTGTGTGTGTGTGTGTGTATGTGTGTGTGTGTGTGTGTGTGTGTGTGTGTGTGTGTGTGTGTGTGTGTGTGTGTGTGTGTGTGTGTGTGTGTGTGTGTGTGTGTGTGTGTGTGTGTGTATGTGTGTGTGTGTGTGTGTATGTGTGTGTGTGTGTGTGTGTGTGTGTGTGTGTGTGTGTGTGTGTGTGTGTGTGTGTGTGTGTGAGTGTGTGTCTGGTGGGTGTGTGATTTGGGTGCGGCACCAACCCAGACACAGCCTTAGGGTACTCACTGTAGGACAGGTGAACAAGCGTTAGTATGGTCCAGGAATAGCCTTCTATAGACACTACGATCTGTGGAACACAGTCCTAGGAGTTATCAAACATGTTTGTAACTTATTTTGTCATGCTACCTCATAGTACCACAAACAATCTGTCCAATAAGATGCTTGGAAATCGCTCTCAAAGTAGCAACAACGTATTCTCTTCAACCCACCAAATCGAATTTATCTCATGCATATCTCGCCATCTTAATTGAATATAGCAAGTAACTGCGTGAAAAAAATATTTTGAAGGAATCGTCTTATCTTATCAGAGGCACCATCTTATTTGGAGATCTCGCATTCTAAACAGGCGGATGCAGCGAGGCGCTCCGTTTGAGGGCATTCTCTCTGTGGTTTTTGTAGGACTTTTCACCAAAGATGTGACACCGGATCCCTCCTCTCTATGTCAACTTTTAAAGGAACATTCCCTAAATGTTAATTGGCATTCATGAAGTTAATAGATTTTTTATTAAGTGACCAATTATGAGATTAGAAAGGATGATAATTAACAAATTGCAGAGATACTTACTTAAAAAATTGTTCAAATGTTTGAAAATGAATGTTGAAAAGGGATCTAATAGACAGAGATAACTACTTGCGAAGTTCATTTTTCTTGCTACGGACAGTAGCAAGAAGTTAACAAGTGCTCACAGACAATTATTAAAACCTTAATTAAATATAGATGGCTGTTTGTTATTTTAATCTATTTGGGGCCATCAGAGTCCTAGTATTCTGAGGGATTGGGACACGGTGGGTAGATGTTGGGATTATAGGCACAGATCTAGGATCAGATCATCTTCCAAAAATGTAGGGTGAAATGCAAAACAGACCCTAGATCTAGGGGTACCATTTCATTCTAATGCATGAGGGTATAGTATAAACAGTATATAGTATATCCAGGTCTTAGCCTACTGATTAAAGCAGTATGATGGTACAGAGCAGGGAGAGCTTGTGTGTGTGTGTGTGTGTGTGTGTGTGTGTGTGTGTGTGTGTGTGTGTGTGTGTGTGTGTGTGTGTGTGTGTGTGTGTGTGTGTGTGTGTGTGTGTGTGTGTGTGTGTGTGTGTGTGTGGCACATTGTTAAGATGTGTGAAATGTTCAACGCTCTCTTGCTGATGTGTAAGATAGTGTGCAGCTGTAGATAAAGGCCACACATTCAGATTGTGTCTTATCTGCCTCTGTTGCAGCTTGGGTGAGACACCCTGGCCGGGGTGGAACACACACACACACACACACACGCACACACACGCACACACACACGCACGCACGCACACACACGCACACACACGCACACACACACACACACACACACACACACACACACACACACACACACACACACACACACACACACACACACACACACACACACACACACACAGACTGTGTTAATCTGCATTTAACCATGCGCTGTAATAGACACCCCCAGACAGTTTAACCCACTCAGCAGAGCGAAAATGATAGAAACAGAGCTATAGATAGAGAAATGGTAGGACTGGTGGCCCTTCATGAACAGCCCCAAGGTTCTCAGTAGACACCCCGACTCCCTCCCTCCTTCTCACACACAAACACACAACCACTCCCATCATGGCTCTTCATCCAGAACCTTTCCTGGTCGTGGCCCGCACGACCCAACAGCCCAATGCCCAGGAGTGAGGCGGTGAGTGGGGCCTTGGGGTGGTACAAATGTAGGATCTTAATTTGAGCCAGTTTGCAACAGCAGGAATATAATCCTGCAGCAACAGGAAATGTGAACTATTATGTGGATTATAATTAATAGACATTTTTGTAAGAGAAAATCAAGTCTGAAATTTCTAAGTGGACATTACAAACTTCAGAAGCCTTTTTAAACCTCAAATACACTACAGGTTTTACATTTATTTAATTGCAGAAAAGTTCTCCCGCAGCAAGGTGATCAAATTAAGATCCTACATTGGTAGCAGGACGGAGGTGCATGATCACCATGGTGGACCATGGTAGAGCACATCCTCCGTTACCCCAGTACTGCTGTGTTGGGAAGCTCCCACACACCTAGTGGTGTTCAGTAGACAGAGACCCATCCATCAGGACGCTTACTGATTTACCTCCTTGCCACCCTCCCCTCCCTTCCTTCCTCACTCACTCACTCACTCACTCACTCACTCACTCACTCACTCACTCACTCACTCACTCACTCACTCACTCACTCACTCACTCACTCACTTCTAGTGTGTTTACCTGTCAAAAGACAAAGGGGTCTGGAACTGATCAGGTTCAAGCTTTCTCCCAGAGTCCCACACCTTCTTTGGTGAAGACAACCTGAAAAATGTACTGCTGTGATGCTACACTAAGGCATGCCATGTTTGGTGGCACAACACCAATCAACACACCCCACATACACCATCGCACACACCGAAACACACCCGACCCACTACACCCTCCCTCGTGGACCCCGTCGCCCACCCACCCCTTTCCAGGAGAATGTCCACATGTGAGCGAGCAGCGTGGATTAGAGGATGAGGCTGGGAGCAGTGGAGCAGGGTGGGCGAGAACCGAGAGAGAGGGAGAAGGAGAGAGAGAAATGGAGAGAAGTGAGAAGAGAAAGGGGAAATAGAGCAGACACCAGACCGGGGCGCGTCCTGTCACGCCATTAAACAGTGTGTCGAACATCCCATTTCCCCCTCGCACTTCCTCCTGCTCGCCCCCTCGCACCCTAATCCCTTTATGCCAAATTCACTCAAGAGTAAGCATGTGTGAAATTGCGGACTTTCTAATACACATACTGTGGTCTGGGCTGGCCCCAGAGGTGACTGTGGGAAGTATCCTACGTGTCTTCAACAGACAGACTGCAGAGGTAAATCATGTCATAATCAACGATGTTTAACCACCCTTCTTAGCCTGGCAAAATGGCTTCCATCGTATATCTACATGCAGGTTAGACAATGTCTATGTTTGAAGAAAGATACACAGTGTCTTCAGAAAGTATTCCGACCCCTTGACTTTCTCCACATTTCGTCACGTTACAACCTTATTCTAAAACTAATCAAAAATAAAATCCTCAGAAATCTACAACACGCCATAATGACAAAGCGAAAACAAGTCTTTCAACATTTTTGCAAATGTATTAAAAATAAAAAACAGAAATACATTATAAACATAAGTATTCAGACCCTTTGCTATGAGATTCAAAATTCAGCTCAGGTGCATTCTGTTTCCATTGATCATCCTTGAGATGTTTCTACAACTTGATTGGAGTCCTCCTGTGGTAAATTAAATTAATTGGACATGATTTGGAAAGGCACACACTTGTCTATATAAGGTCCCACAGTTGACAATTCATGTCAGAGCAAAAACCAAGCCATGAGGATAGAAGCAATTGTCTGTAGAGTTCCGAGACAGCATTATGTCGAGGCACAGATCTGGGGAAGGGTACAAAAAAATGCCTGCAGAATTGAAGGTCCGCAAGAACACAGTGGCCTCCATCATTCTTGAATGGAAGAAGTTTGTAACTACTAAGACTCTACCTAGAACTAGCCACCCGGCCAAACCGAGCAATCTGGGGAGAAGGGCCTTCCTCGGGGAGGTGACCAAGAACCCGATGGTCACTCTAACAGAGCTCCAGAGTTCACTTCTAGAGAAACATCCAGAAGTGAATCAGTGGTGGTGGCACCATCTCTACAGTGAAGCATGGTGGTGGCAGCATCTCTACGGTGAAGCATGGTGGTGGCAGCATCTCTACGGTGAAGCATGGTCGTGGCACCATCTCTACGGTGAATCAGTGGTGGTGGCACCATCTCTACGGTGAAGCATGGTGGTGGCAGCATCATGCTGTGGTATGTTTTCAGCGGCAGGGACTGGGAGACTAGTCAGGATCAAGGCACAGCTGAACGGAACAAAGTACAGAGAGATCCTTGATGAAAAGCCGTTCCAGGGCGCTCAGGACCTCAGACTGGGTCAAAGGTTCACCTTCCATCAGGACATCGACCCTAAGCACACAGCCAAAACAACGCAGGATTGGCTTTGGGACAAGTCACTGAATGTCCTTGAGTGGCCCAGCCAGAGCCCGGACATGAACCCGATCAAACATCTCTGGAGAGACCTGAAAATAGCTGTGCAGCGACGCTCACCGTCCAACCTGACAGAGCTTGAGAAAATCTGCAGAGAAAAATGGGAGAAACTCCTCAAATACAGGTGTGCCTAGCTTGTAGTGTCATACCCATGAATAATTGATGCTATCGCTGCCAAAAGTGCTTCAACAAAGTACTGAGTAAAGGGACTGAATAGTTATGTAAATGTAATATTTTTTATAAATTAGCAAAAAAAATTCTAACCTGCTTTTGCATTGTCTGTATGGGATATTGTGTGTCGATTGATGAGGGGGAGGGGGGACAATATAATACATTTTAGAATAACAACATTTGGAAAAAGTCAAGGGGTCTGAATACTTTCCAAAGACACTGTACAAGCTTGCACAGGACTACAAATGAAAGCATTAGCAATCACTGCATTCTCTGAGTATTTGAACAGGGCCTTTCGTTCAGTATATTTCTCCTAGCCATACCTAATCATCCCAAACTCCACACAATAAGACGTAAGTTACCGTCCATCTTTCTCATAGGCTACTTTTGTAAATATAATAAGTATGTTTGTTATGTCTAATGTGCGCCTATTCTGGCTCTGATTGTGTGATTTGCCTTCTCTCTGGGCTCAGAGGGGACATTCGCTCCACGAGAGAGGCATTGCTGCTCTATTCCTTTGTTTGCTGAACATAACACATCCTTTCCCCCACTGTGCAGTAATATGGCTACTTGCTCAGTCAATTTTCATATCCCAGCCTCCAAGCACATGCAAGTATAGCAAATGATATGTGTTTGAGAATGGCAAATTCCAACTGAGCACCAAACTGGTTTCAGATAGGGTACGGTGGTGTTTGTTGGAAGTAAAAAAGCTGTAAAAAGCTGTAAATACTAGGGAACTAGTCTCAAAATGGTGTAAAAACTGTACATTTAAGTGTTTATTCTGTATGTCTTGAATTATATACCACAATTTAAAAGATGTACCAATATTCACAACCTCCCTGAGCAGAAAGCAGAACGGGGTATGAGGGACAGACAGGAAATAGAGGAGCAGTGGCCTGCGGTACAACGTCCTGCTAGCAAATAACCATGGTGAAACACTAACTGAACATGACTCAACAGGGCATACAGCAGAGGTGGACATCTCTCCGCCTGGAGAACTACTGGGAATGCAGGCTTTTGCTCCAACCCTGCTATAACACACCTAATTCAGCTCATCAATGTCCTGAAGAGCATCTGCTAAGTACAATGTCTGCTTAGTACAATGTCTAAACAAGCACAAAGCACACGGGCATTTCCCAACAAGATCTCACGGTTTGACTTGGTTTGACTTTGATATTCAACGTTTGTCCAGTAGGGGAAAAACATAACATTTCAACAGTTTTACATTTACATTTAAGTCATTCAGCATACGCTCTTATCCAGAGCGACTTACAAATTAAGTTTAGGCATTAATTCTGAATGTTTAAGGTAAGGGTTATGGTTTGGGATAGGCTTAAATCATTAAGTTTAGTCACTCATTCTGAATGTTTAAGGGAAGGGTTATGGTTTGGGATAGGCTTAAATTATTAAGTTTAGTCACTCATTCTGAATGTTTAAGGGAAGGGTTATGGTTTGGGATAGGCTTAAATTATTAAGTTTAGTCACTCATTCTGAATGTTTAAGGTAAGGGTTATGGTTTGGGATAGGCTTAAATCATTAAGTTTAGTCACTCATTCTGAATGTTTAAGGTAAGGGTTATGGTTTGGGATAGGGTTAAATCATTAAGTTTAGTCACTCATTCTGAATGTTTAAGGTAAGGGTTATGGTTTGGGATAGGGTTAAATCATTAAGTTTAGTCACTCATTCTGAATGTTTAAGGTAAGGGTTATGGTTTGGGATAGGGTTAAATCATTAAGTTTAGTCACTCATTCTGAATGTTTAAGGGAAGGGTTATGGTTTGGGATAGGCTTAAATCATTAAGTTTAGTCACTCATTCTGAATGTTTAAGGTAAGGGTTATGGTTTGGGATAGGCTTAAATCATTAAGTTTAGTCACTCATTCTGAATGTTTAAGGTAAGGGTTATGGTTTGGGATAGGGTTAAATCATTAAGTTTAGTCACTCATTCTGAATGTTTAAGGTAAGGGTTATGGTTTGGGATAGGGTTAAATCATTAAGTTTAGTCACTCATTCTGAATGTTTAAGGTAAGGGTTATGGTTTGGGATAGGCTTAAATCATTAAGTTTAGTCACTCATTCTGAATGTTTAAGGTAAGGGTTATGGTTTGGGATAGGCTTAAATCATTAAGTTTAGTCACTCATTCTGAATGTTTAAGGGAAGGGTTATGGTTTGGGATAGGGTTAAATCATTAAGTTTAGTCACTCATTCTGAATGTTTAAGGGAAGGGTTATGGTTTGGGATAGGGTTAAATCATTAAGTTTAATCACTCATTCTGAATGTTTAAGGTAAGGGTTATGGTTTGGGATAGGGTATAAACATTAAGTTTAGTCACTCATTCTGAATGTTTAAGGTAAGGGTTATGGTTTGGGATAGGGTTAAATCATTAAGTTTAGTCACTCATTCTGAATGTTTAAGGTAAGGGTTATGGTTTGGGATAGGGTTAAATCATTAAGTTTAGTCACTCATTCTGAATGTTTAAGGTAAGGGTTATGGTTTGGGATAGGCTTAAATCATTAAGTTTAGTCACTCATTCTGAATGTTTAAGGTAAGGGTTATGGTTTGGGATAGGGTTAAATCATTAAGTTTAGTCACTCATTCTGAATGTTTAAGGGAAGGGTTATGGTTTGGGATAGGGTTAAATCATTAAGTTTAGTCACTCATTCTGAATGTTTAAGGTAAGGGTTATGGTTTGGGATAGGCTTAAATCATTAAGTTTAGTCACTCATTCTGAATGTTTAAGGTAAGGGTTATGGTTTGGGATAGGCTTAAATCATTAAGTTTAGTCACTCATTCTGAATGTTTAAGGTAAGGGTTATGGTTTGGGATAGGCTTAAATCATTAAGTTTAGTCACTCATTCTGAATGTTTAAGGTAAGGGTTATGGTTTGGGATAGGCTTAAATCATTAAGTTTAGTCACTCATGCTGAATGTTTAAGGTAAGGGTTATGGTTTGGGATAGGCTTAAATCATTAAGTTTAGTCACTCATTCTGAATGTTTAAGGTAAGGGTTATGGTTTGGGATAGGCTTAAATCATTAAGTTTAGTCACTCATTCTGAATGTTTAAGGTAAGGGTTATGGTTTGGGATAGGCTTAAATCATTAAGTTTAGTCACTCATTCTGAATGTTTAAGGTAAGGGTTATGGTTTGGGATAGGCTTAAATCATTAAGTTTAGTCACTCATTCTGAATGTTTAAGGTAAGGGTTATGGTTTGGGATAGGCTTAAATCATTAAGTTTAGTCACTCATTCTGAATGTTTAAGGGAAGGGTTATGGTTTGGGATAGGATATAAACATTAAGTTTAGTCACTCATTCTGAATGTTTAAGGGAAGGGTTATGGTTTGGGATAGGGTTAAATCATCAAGTTTAGTCACTCATTCTGAATGTTTAAGGGAAGGGTTATGGTTTGGGATAGGGTTAAATCATTAAGTTTAGTCACTCATTCTGAATGTTTAAGGGAAGGGTTATGGTTTGGGATAGGCTTAAATCATTAAGTTTAGTCACTCATTCTGAATGTTTAGGGAAGGGTTATGGTTTGGGATAGGGTTAAATCATCAAGTTTAGTCACTCATTCTGAATGTTTAAGGGAAGGGTTATGGTTTGGGATAGGCTTAAATCATTAAGTTTAGTCACTCATTCTGAATGTTTAAGGTAAGGGTTATGGTTTGGGATAGGGTTAAATCATTAAGTTTAGTCACTCATTCTGAATGTTTAAGGGAAGGGTTATGGTTTGGGATAGGATATAAACATTAAGTTTAGTCACTCATTCTGAATGTTTAAGGTAAGGATTATGGTTTTGGGATAGGCTTAAATCATTAAGTTTAGTCACTCATTCTGAATGTTTAAGGGAAGGGTTATGGTTTGGGATAGGATATAAACATTACGTTTAGTCACTCATTCTGAATGTTTAAGGGAAGGGTTATGGTTTGGGATAGGCTTAAATCATTAAGTTTAGTCACTCATTCTGAATGTTTAAGGGAAGGGTTATGGTTTGGGATAGGGTTAAATCATTAAGTTTAGTCACTCATTCTGAATGTTTAAGGTAAGGGTTATGGTTTGGGATAGGGTTAAATCATTAAGTTTAGTCACTCATTCTGAATGTTTAAGGTAAGGGTTATGGTTTGGGATAGGCTTAAATCATTAAGTTTAGTCACTCATTCTGAATGTTTAAGGTAAGGGTTATGGTTTGGGATAGGGTTAAATCATTAAGTTTAGTCACTCATTCTGAATGTTTAAGGTAAGGGTTATGGTTTGGGATAGGGTTAAATCATTAAGTTTAGTCACTCATTCTGAATGTTTAAGGTAAGGGTTATGGTTTGGGATAGGGTTAAATCATTAAGTTTAGTCACTCATTCTGAATGTTTAAGGTAAGGGTTATGGTTTGGGATAGGGTTAAATCATTAAGTTTAGTCACTCATTCTGAATGTTTAAGGGAAGGGTTATGGTTTGGGATAGGGTTAAATCATTAAGTTTAGTCACTCATTCTGAATGTTTAAGGTAAGGGTTATGGTTTGGGATAGGCTTAAATCATTAAGTTTAGTCACTCATTCTGAATGTTTAAGGTAAGGGTTATGGTTTGGGATAGGCTTAAATCATTAAGTTTAGTCACTCATTCTGAATGTTTAAGGGAAGGGTTATGGTTTGGGATAGGATATAAACATTAAGTTTAGTCACTCATTCTGAATGTTTAAGGGAAGGGTTATGGTTTGGGATAGGGTTAAATCATCAAGTTTAGTCACTCATTCTGAATGTTTAAGGGAAGGGTTATGGTTTGGGATAGGGTTAAATCATTAAGTTTAGTCACTCATTCTGAATGTTTAAGGGAAGGGTTATGGTTTGGGATAGGCTTAAATCATTAAGTTTAGTCACTCATTCTGAATGTTTAGGGAAGGGTTATGGTTTGGGATAGGGTTAAATCATCAAGTTTAGTCACTCATTCTGAATGTTTAAGGGAAGGGTTATGGTTTGGGATAGGCTTAAATCATTAAGTTTAGTCACTCATTCTGAATGTTTAAGGTAAGGGTTATGGTTTGGGATAGGATATAAACATTAAGTTTAGTCACTCATTCTGAATGTTTAAGGGAAGGGTTATGGTTTGGGATAGGCTTAAATCATTAAGTTTAGTCACTCATTCTGAATGTTTAAGGGAAGGGTTATGGTTTGGGATAGGATATAAACATTAAGTTTAGTCACTCATTCTGAATGTTTAAGGTAAGGATTATGGTTTTGGGATAGGCTTAAATCATTAAGTTTAGTCACTCATTCTGAATGTTTAAGGGAAGGGTTATGGTTTGGGATAGGGTTAAATCATTAAGTTTAGTCACTCATTCTGAATGTTTAAGGGAAGGGTTATGGTTTGGGATAGGCTTAAATCATTAAGTTTAGTCACTCATTCTGAATGTTTAAGGGAAGGGTTATGGTTTGGGATAGGATATAAACATTAAGTTTAGTCACTCATTCTGAATGTTTAAGGTAAGGATTATGGTTTTGGGATAGGCTTAAATCATTAAGTTTAGTCACTCATTCTGAATGTTTAAGGGAAGGGTTATGGTTTGGGATAGGGTTAAATCATTAAGTTTAGTCACTCATTCTGAATGTTTAAGGTAAGGGTTATGGTTTGGGATAGGCTTAAATCATTAAGTTTAGTCACTCATGCTGAATGTTTAAGGTAAGGGTTATGGTTTGGGATAGGATATAAACATTAAGTTTAGTCACTCATTCTGAATGTTTAAGGGAAGGGTTATGGTTTGGGATAGGCTTAAATCATTAAGTTTAGTCACTCATTCTAAATGTTTAAGGTAAGGGTTATGGTTTGGGATAGGGTTAAATCATTAAGTTTAGTCACTCATTCTGAATGTTTAAGGTAAGGGTTATGGTTTGGGATAGGCTTAAATCATTAAGTTTAGTCACTCATTCTGAATGTTTAAGGTAAGGGTTATGGTTTGGGATAGGGTTAAATCATTAAGTTTAGTCACTCATTCTGAATGTTTAAGGTAAGGGTTATGGTTTGGGATAGGGTTAAATCATTAAGTTTAGTCACTCATTCTGAATGTTTAAGGTAAGGGTTATGGTTTGGGATAGGGTTAAATCATTAAGTTTAGTCACTCATTCTGAATGTTTAAGGTAAGGGTTATGGTTTGGGATAGGGTTAAATCATTAAGTTTAGTCACTCATTCTGAATGTTTAAGGGAAGGGTTATGGTTTGGGATAGGGTTAAATCATTAAGTTTAGTCACTCATTCTGAATGTTTAAGGTAAGGGTTATGGTTTGGGATAGGCTTAAATCATTAAGTTTAGTCACTCATTCTGAATGTTTAAGGTAAGGGTTATGGTTTGGGATAGGCTTAAATCATTAAGTTTAGTCACTCATTCTGAATGTTTAAGGGAAGGGTTATGGTTTGGGATAGGATATAAACATTAAGTTTAGTCACTCATTCTGAATGTTTAAGGGAAGGGTTATGGTTTGGGATAGGGTTAAATCATCAAGTTTAGTCACTCATTCTGAATGTTTAAGGGAAGGGTTATGGTTTGGGATAGGGTTAAATCATTAAGTTTAGTCACTCATTCTGAATGTTTAAGGGAAGGGTTATGGTTTGGGATAGGCTTAAATCATTAAGTTTAGTCACTCATTCTGAATGTTTAGGGAAGGGTTATGGTTTGGGATAGGGTTAAATCATCAAGTTTAGTCACTCATTCTGAATGTTTAAGGGAAGGGTTATGGTTTGGGATAGGCTTAAATCATTAAGTTTAGTCACTCATTCTGAATGTTTAAGGTAAGGGTTATGGTTTGGGATAGGATATAAACATTAAGTTTAGTCACTCATTCTGAATGTTTAAGGGAAGGGTTATGGTTTGGGATAGGCTTAAATCATTAAGTTTAGTCACTCATTCTGAATGTTTAAGGGAAGGGTTATGGTTTGGGATAGGATATAAACATTAAGTTTAGTCACTCATTCTGAATGTTTAAGGTAAGGATTATGGTTTTGGGATAGGCTTAAATCATTAAGTTTAGTCACTCATTCTGAATGTTTAAGGGAAGGGTTATGGTTTGGGATAGGGTTAAATCATTAAGTTTAGTCACTCATTCTGAATGTTTAAGGGAAGGGTTATGGTTTGGGATAGGCTTAAATCATTAAGTTTAGTCACTCATTCTGAATGTTTAAGGGAAGGGTTATGGTTTGGGATAGGATATAAACATTAAGTTTAGTCACTCATTCTGAATGTTTAAGGTAAGGATTATGGTTTTGGGATAGGCTTAAATCATTAAGTTTAGTCACTCATTCTGAATGTTTAAGGGAAGGGTTATGGTTTGGGATAGGGTTAAATCATTAAGTTTAGTCACTCATTCTGAATGTTTAAGGTAAGGGTTATGGTTTGGGATAGGCTTAAATCATTAAGTTTAGTCACTCATGCTGAATGTTTAAGGTAAGGGTTATGGTTTGGGATAGGATATAAACATTAAGTTTAGTCACTCATTCTGAATGTTTAAGGGAAGGGTTATGGTTTGGGATAGGCTTAAATCATTAAGTTTAGTCACTCATTCTGAATGTTTAAGGGAAGGGTTATGGTTTGGGATAGGCTTAAATCATTAAGTTTAGTCACTCATTCTGAATGTTTAAGGTAAGGATTATGGTTTTGGGATAGGCTTAAATCATTAAGTTTAGTCACTCATTCTGAATGTTTAAGGGAAGGGTTATGGTTTGGGATAGGGTTAAATCATTAAGTTTAGTCACTCATTCTGAATGTTTAAGGTAAGGGTTATGGTTTGGGATAGGCTTAAATCATTAAGTTTAGTCACTCATGCTGAATGTTTAAGGTAAGGGTTATGGTTTGGGATAGGATATAAACATTAAGTTTAGTCACTCATTCTGAATGTTTAAGGGAAGGGTTATGGTTTGGGATAGGCTTAAATCATTAAGTTTAGTCACTCATTCTAAATGTTTAAGGTAAGGGTTATGGTTTGGGATAGGGTTAAATCATTAAGTTTAGTCACTCATTCTGAATGTTTAAGGTAAGGGTTATGGTTTGGGATAGGCTTAAATCATTAAGTTTAGTCACTCATTCTGAATGTTTAAGGTAAGGGTTATGGTTTGGGATAGGGTTAAATCATTAAGTTTAGTCACTCATTCTGAATGTTTAAGGTAAGGGTTATGGTTTGGGATAGGGTTAAATCATTAAGTTTAGTCACTCATTCTGAATGTTTAAGGTAAGGGTTATGGTTTGGGATAGGGTTAAATCATTAAGTTTAGTCACTCATTCTGAATGTTTAAGGTAAGGGTTATGGTTTGGGATAGGGTTAAATCATTAAGTTTAGTCACTCATTCTGAATGTTTAAGGTAAGGGTTATGGTTTGGGATAGGGTTAAATCATTAAGTTTAGTCACTCATTCTGAATGTTTAAGGTAAGGGTTATGGTTTGGGATAGGCTTAAATCATTAAGTTTAGTCACTCATTCTGAATGTTTAAGGTAAGGGTTATGGTTTGGGATAGGGTTAAATCATTAAGTTTAGTCACTCATTCTGAATGTTTAAGGTAAGGGTTATGGTTTGGGATAGGCTTAAATCATTAAGTTTAGTCACTCATTCTGAATGTTTAAGGTAAGGGTTATGGTTTGGGATAGGGTTAAATCATTAAGTTTAGTCACTCATTCTGAATGTTTAAGGTAAGGGTTATGGTTTGGGATATGCTTAAATCATTAAGTTTAGTCACTCATTCTGAATGTTTAAGGGAAGGGTTATGGTTTGGGATAGGCTTAAATCATTAAGTTTAGTCACTCATTCTGAATGTTTAAGGGAAGGGTTATGGTTTGGGATAGGGTTAAATCATTAAGTTTAGTCACTCATTCTGAATGTTTAAGGGAAGGGTTATGGTTTGGGATAGGCTAAAATCATTAAGTTTAGTCACTCATTCTGAATGTTTAAGGGAAGGATTATGGTTTGGGATAGGATATAAACATTAAGTTTAGTCACTCATTCTGAATGTTTAAGGGAAGGGTTATGGTTTGGGATAGGGTTAAATCATTAAGTTTAGTCACTCATTCTGAATGTTTAAGGTAAGGGTTATGGTTTGGGATAGGGTTAAATCATTAAGTTTAGTCACTCATTCTGAATGTTTAAGGTAAGGGTTATGGTTTGGGATAGGCTTAAATCATTAAGTTTAGTCACTCATTCTAAATGTTTAAGGTAAGGGTTATGGTTTGGGATAGGGTTAAATCATTAAGTTTAGTCACTCATTCTGAATGTTTAAGGTAAGGGTTATGGTTTGGGATAGGCTTAAATCATTAAGTTTAGTCACTCATTCTGAATGTTTAAGTGAAGGGTTATGGTTTGGGATAGGCTTAAATCATTAAGTTTAGTCACTCATTCTGAATGTTTAAGGGAAGGGTTATGGTTTGGGATAGGGTTAAATCATTAAGTTTAGTCACTCATTCTGAATGTTTAAGGGAAGGGTTATGGTTTGGGATAGGGTTAAATCATTAAGTTTAGTCACTCATTCTGAATGTTTAAGGGAAGGGTTATGGTTTGGGATAGGCTTAAATCATTAAGTTTAGTCACTCATTCTGAATGTTTAAGTGAAGGGTTATGGTTTGGGATAGGGTTAAATCATTAAGTTTAGTCACTCATTCTGAATGTTTAAGGGAAGGGTTATGGTTTGGGATAGGGTTAAATCATTAAGTTTAGTCACTCATTCTGAATGTTTAAGGTAAGGGTTATGGTTTGGGATAGGCTTAAATCATTAAGTTTAGTCACTCATTCTGAATGTTTAAGGTAAGGGTTATGGTTTGGGATAGGGTTAAATCATTAAGTTTAGTCACTCATTCTGAATGTTTAAGGTAAGGGTTATGGTTTGGGATATGCTTAAATCATTAAGTTTAGTCACTCATTCTGAATGTTTAAGGGAAGGGTTATGGTTTGGGATAGGCTTAAATCATTAAGTTTAGTCACTCATTCTGAATGTTTAAGGGAAGGGTTATGGTTTGGGATAGGGTTAAATCATTAAGTTTAGTCACTCATTCTGAATGTTTAAGGGAAGGGTTATGGTTTGGGATAGGCTAAAATCATTAAGTTTAGTCACTCATTCTGAATGTTTAAGGGAAGGATTATGGTTTGGGATAGGATATAAACATTAAGTTTAGTCACTCATTCTGAATGTTTAAGGGAAGGGTTATGGTTTGGGATAGGGTTAAATCATTAAGTTTAGTCACTCATTCTGAATGTTTAAGGTAAGGGTTATGGTTTGGGATAGGGTTAAATCATTAAGTTTAGTCACTCATTCTGAATGTTTAAGGTAAGGGTTATGGTTTGGGATAGGCTTAAATCATTAAGTTTAGTCACTCATTCTAAATGTTTAAGGTAAGGGTTATGGTTTGGGATAGGGTTAAATCATTAAGTTTAGTCACTCATTCTGAATGTTTAAGGTAAGGGTTATGGTTTGGGATAGGCTTAAATCATTAAGTTTAGTCACTCATTCTGAATGTTTAAGTGAAGGGTTATGGTTTGGGATAGGCTTAAATCATTAAGTTTAGTCACTCATTCTGAATGTTTAAGGGAAGGGTTATGGTTTGGGATAGGGTTAAATCATTAAGTTTAGTCACTCATTCTGAATGTTTAAGGGAAGGGTTATGGTTTGGGATAGGGTTAAATCATTAAGTTTAGTCACTCATTCTGAATGTTTAAGGGAAGGGTTATGGTTTGGGATAGGCTTAAATCATTAAGTTTAGTCACTCATTCTGAATGTTTAAGTGAAGGGTTATGGTTTGGGATAGGGTTAAATCATTAAGTTTAGTCACTCATTCTGAATGTTTAAGGGAAGGGTTATGGTTTGGGATAGGGTTAAATCATTAAGTTTAGTCACTCATTCTGAATGTTTAAGGGAAGGGTTATGGTTTGGGATAGGGTTAAATCATTAAGTTTAGTCACTCATTCTGAATGTTTAAGGGAAGGGTTATGGTTTGGGATAGGCTTAAATCATTAAGTTTAGTCACTCATTCTGAATGTTTAAGTGAAGGGTTATGGTTTGGGATAGGCTTAAATCATTAAGTTTAGTCACTCATTCTGAATGTTTAAGTGAAGGGTTATGGTTTGGGATAGGCTTAAATCATTAAGTTTAGTCACTCATTCTGAATGTTTAAGTGAAGGGTTATGGTTTGGGATAGGCTTAAATCATTAAGTTTAGTCACTCATTCTGAATGTTTAAGTGAAGGGTTATGGTTTGGGATAGGGTTAAATCATTAAGTTTAGTCACTCATTCTGAATGTTTAAGGGAAGGGTTATGGTTTGGGATAGGGTTAAATCATTAAGTTTAGTCACTCATTCTGAATGTTTAAGGGAAGGGTTATGGTTTGGGATAGGGTTAAATCATTAAGTTTAGTCACTCATTCTGAATGTTTAAGGGAAGGGTTATGGTTTGGGATAGGGTTAAATCATTAAGTTTAGTCACTCATTCTGAATGTTTAAGGGAAGGGTTATGGTTTGGGATAGGCTTAAATCATTAAGTTTAGTCACTCATTCTGAATGTTTAAGTGAAGGGTTATGGTTTGGGATAGGCTTAAATCATTAAGTTTAGTCACTCATTCTGAATGTTTAAGTGAAGGGTTATGGTTTGGGATAGGCTTAAATCATTAAGTTTAGTCACTCATTCTGAATGTTTAAGTGAAGGGTTATGGTTTGGGATAGGCTTAAATCATTAAGTTTAGTCACTCATTCTGAATGTTTAAGTGAAGGGTTATGGTTTGGGATAGGGTTAAATCATTAAGTTTAGTCACTCATTCTGAATGTTTAAGGGAAGGGTTATGGTTTGGGATAGGGTTAAATCATTAAGTTTAGTCACTCATTCTGAATGTTTAAGGGAAGGGTTATGGTTTGGGATAGGGTATAAACAATAAGCCGGAGCTCGCGGTTTATGCCCATCCCCCGTCAATGCCCTATCAAGCCTATTTGATGGTAATAACGCTCACCGTTGCCCCTAGTGGCCGGTTTTGAAGGCATCTCCTGACGTCCTGGGAACCTAGACGAACGTCGATTATCGCCTTGGATCTCAAGTGACCTGTTTACATTTCCAATCCAACAGTGGTGATGCCAGTAACATACAAATGAACACTTTGACCAAGCCTGTTTAAACCACAATGGACATGACAATGGTACGTTAACAATCAGTAGAGTGAATTCCTTGCTAGATGACACAATAGTCCAAACTTAGAGCAAATCGAAACCCCAAGCCATCGACCCCATGGCCTGCATAGCCCCCAGATATGAGGGGTCATTGTTTCCACAAAGCCCTCTGTTCTATGTCCCCCTCTCTCTTTCTCTCCGGAAGGGTGTGATCAGCTTGGGGAGAGGCAGGCCGATAGGGAGTCCCCACTGAATCCCACTGAACAGATTAGATCAGTGGCCTGCCTGCCTCTCTGCCTCTGTCTCTCTCTCTCAATTCAATTCAATTTAAGGGGCTTTATTGGCATGGGAAACCTATGCTGACATTGCCAAAGCAAGTGAAATAGATAATAAACAAAAGTGAAATAAACAATAAAAAATTAACAGTACACAATACACTCACAGAAGTTCAAAAAGAATAAAGACATTTTAAATGTCTTATTATGTCTATATACAGTGTTTCAATTATGTGCAAATTGTTAAAGTTCAAAAAGGAAAATCAATAAACATAAATAAGGGTTGTATTTAAAATGGAGTTTGTTCTTCACTGGTTGACAACAGGTCACACCTGTTGTGGCAACAGGTCACACATCTTGCTGCTGTGATGCACACTGTGGTATTTCACCCAGTAGATATGGGAGTTTATCAAAATCGGGTTTGTTTTAGAATTTCTTGTGGGTCTGTGTAATCTGAGGGAAATATGTGTCTATGATATTATCATACATTTGGCAGGAGGATAGGAAGTGCAGCTCAGTTCTCTCTCTCTCTCTCACTCTCTCTCTCTCTCTCTCTCTCTCTCTCTCTCTCTCTCTCTCTCTCTCTCTCTCTCTCTCACTCTCACTCTCGCTCTCTCACACGCATTCACACACACAAACAGACAGTGATCCAGCTCCCTGGAGATCAGAGGGATAACACTGTGCCGTGGCCTCTGGGAGTTGTGTAGAGAGAAGGAGGGGAGAGGCTAGCCCCAGAGCAGTGGAGAGGAGTAGTGTTGGACCGTGGAAGGGGACCCCTACTTGCCCTAAGACCTGGTGGCTCTGCCTTGTATTGGCAAGGCTCTCTCTCTCTCCCTCCCTCTCTTTCTCCCTTTCACTCACTCTCTCTTAACTACTCTCTCTTTCTCTATCTCCACACTGCCCCCTGCCACTCAGGTGCGTGCTTGGGCTCTGTCCCCTAGTTGCTAGGCAACATGTTCCTTCAGCGGACACCCACCTGCCTTCAGGCTTCAGTAGTCTAAATGTGGTCTTAATTGCAAATTGAGTGGGAGAGCGGGCGGGAGAATGGACGGACGCCCCCTGAATGTGAAACAGAGAGCACATGCAGCCCAGCTCACCTTGTGAACGTGGGGGGACTCATCCAGAGGCAGTGACAGGGACAATGAGCAGAGGAAAGGAGACGGAGAGGAGAAGAGGAGAGAGAGAGGAGCAGAGGAGAGGAGAGGGAGAGGAGCAGAGGAGAGGGAGGGGAGCAGAGGAGATGAGAGGAGCAAAGGAGAGGAGACGGAGGGGAGCAGAGGAGAGAGAGAGGAGCAGAGGAGAGAGAGAGGAGCAGAGGAGAGGGAGAGGAGCAGAGGAGAGGAGATGGAGAGGAGCAGAGGAGAGAGAGAGGAGCAGAGGAGAGAAGGAGGAGCAGAGGAGAGGGAGAGGAGCAGAGGAGAGGAGATGGAGGGGAGCAGAGGAGAGAGAGAGGAGCAGAGGAGAGGGAGAGGAGCAGAGGAGAGGAGAGGGAGCAGAGGAGAGGAGCAGAGGAGAGGGAGAGGAACAGAAGAGAGGGAGAGGAGCAGAGAGAGGGAGAGGAGCAGAGAGATGGAGAGGAGCAGAGAGAGGGAGAGGAGCAGAGGGAGGGAGAGGAACAGAGGAGAGGAGCAGAGGAGTGTGAGAGGAGCAGAAGAGAGGGAGAGGAGCAGAGAGAGGGAGAGGAGCAGAGAGAGAGAGGAGCAGAGAAGAGGAGCATAGGAGTGTGAGAGGAGCAGAGGAGAGAGGAGCAGAGAGGGAGAGGGGCAGAGGAGTGTGAGAGGAGCAGAAGAGGGAGAGGAGCAGAGAGAGGGAGAGGAGCAGAGAGAGGGAGAGGAGCAGAGAGAGAGAGGAGCAGAGGAGAGGAGCATAGGAGTGTGAGAGGAGCAGAGGAGAGGGAGAGGAGCAGAGAGGGAGAGGGAGCAGAGGAGATGAGCAGAGGAGTTTGAGAGGAGCAGAGGAGAGGGAGAGGAGCAGAGAGGGAGAGGAGCAGATGAGTGTGAGAGGAGCAGAAGAGGGAGAGGAACAGAGAGAGGGAGAGGAGCAGAGAGAGGGAGAGTAGCAGAGAGAGGGGAGGAGCAGAGAGAGAGTGGAGCAGAGTAGAGGAGCAGAAGAGTGTGAAAGGAGCAGAATAGTGTGAGAGGAGCAGAGGAGAGGGAGAGGAGCAGAGAGATGGAGAGGAGCAGAGGAGAGGGAGAGGAGCAGAGGGAGGGAGGGAGAGGAGCGGAGAGATGAAGAGGAGCAGAGAAGAGTGAGAGGAATAGTGGAGTGTGAGAGGAGCAGAGAGAGGGAGAGGAGCAGAGGGAGGGAGAGGAACAGAGGAGAGGAGCAGAGGAGTGTGAGAGGAGCAGAAGAGAGGGAGAGGAGCAGAGAGAGGGAGGGAGAGGAGCAGAGAGAGAGAGGAGCAGAGAAGAGGAGCATAGGAGTGTGAGAGGAGCAGAGGAGAGAGGAGCAGAGAGGGAGAGGGGCAGAGGAGTGTGAGAGGAGCAGAAGAGGGAGAGGAGCAGAGAGAGGGAGAGGAGCAGAGAGAGGGAGAGGAGCAGAGAGAGGGAGAGGAGCAGAGAGAGAGAGGAGCAGAGTAGAGGAGCAGAGAGAGGGAGAGGAGCAGAGAGAGGGAGAGGAGCAGAGAGAGAGAGGAGCAGAGGAGAGGAGCATAGGAGTGTGAGAGGAGCAGAGGAGAGGGAGAGGGGCAGAGGAGAGGGAGAGGAGTAGTGGAGAGTGAGAGGAACAGAGGAGAGGGAGAGGAGCAGAGAGAGGGAGAGGAGCAGAGGAGAGGAGCAGAGGAGTGTGAGAGGAGCAGAAGAGAGGGAGAGGAGCAGAGAGATGGAGAGGAGCAGAGAGAGAGAGGAGCAGAGGAGAGGAGCAGAGGAGAGGGAGAGGAGCAGAGGAGAGGAGAGGGAGCAGAGGAGAGGAGCAGAGGAGAGGGAGAGGAACAGAAGAGAGGGAGAGGAGCAGAGAGAGGGAGAGGAGCAGAGAGATGGAGAGGAGCAGAGAGAGGGAGAGGAGCAGAGGGAGGGAGAGGAACAGAGGAGAGGAGCAGAGGAGTGTGAGAGGAGCAGAAGAGAGGGAGAGGAGCAGAGAGAGGGAGAGGAGCAGAGAGAGAGAGGAGCAGAGAAGAGGAGCATAGGAGTGTGAGAGGAGCAGAGGAGAGAGGAGCAGAGAGGGAGAGGGGCAGAGGAGTGAGAGGAGCAGAAGAGGGAGAGGAGCAGAGAGAGGGAGAGGAGCAGAGAGAGGGAGAGGAGCAGAGAGAGAGAGGAGCAGAGGAGAGGAGCATAGGAGTGTGAGAGGAGCAGAGGAGAGGGAGAGGAGCAGAGAGGGAGAGGGAGCAGAGGAGATGAGCAGAGGAGTTTGAGAGGAGCAGAGGAGAGGGAGAGGAGCAGAGAGGGAGAGGAGCAGATGAGTGTGAGAGGAGCAGAAGAGGGAGAGGAACAGAGAGAGGGAGAGGAGCAGAGAGAGGGAGAGTAGCAGAGAGAGGGGAGGAGCAGAGAGAGAGTGGAGCAGAGTAGAGGAGCAGAAGAGTGTGAAAGGAGCAGAATAGTGTGAGAGGAGCAGAGGAGAGGGAGAGGAGCAGAGAGATGGAGAGGAGCAGAGGAGAGGGAGAGGAGCAGAGGGAGGGAGGGAGAGGAGCGGAGAGATGAAGAGGAGCAGAGAAGAGTGAGAGGAATAGTGGAGTGTGAGAGGAGCAGAGAGAGGGAGAGGAGCAGAGGGAGGGAGAGGAACAGAGGAGAGGAGCAGAGGAGTGTGAGAGGAGCAGAAGAGAGGGAGAGGAGCAGAGAGAGGGAGGGAGAGGAGCAGAGAGAGAGAGGAGCAGAGAAGAGGAGCATAGGAGTGTGAGAGGAGCAGAGGAGAGAGGAGCAGAGAGGGAGAGGGGCAGAGGAGTGTGAGAGGAGCAGAAGAGGGAGAGGAGCAGAGAGAGGGAGAGGAGCAGAGAGAGGGAGAGGAGCAGAGAGAGGGAGAGGAGCAGAGAGAGAGAGGAGCAGAGTAGAGGAGCAGAGAGAGGGAGAGGAGCAGAGAGAGGGAGAGGAGCAGAGAGAGAGAGGAGCAGAGGAGAGGAGCATAGGAGTGTGAGAGGAGCAGAGGAGAGGGAGAGGGGCAGAGGAGAGGGAGAGGAGTAGTGGAGAGTGAGAGGAACAGAGGAGAGGGAGAGGAGCAGAGAGAGGGAGAGGAGCAGAGGAGAGGAGCAGAGGAGTGTGAGAGGAGCAGAAGAGAGGGAGAGGAGCAGAGAGATGGAGAGGAGCAGAGAGAGAGAGGAGCAGAGGAGAGGAGCAGAGGAGTTTGAGAGGAGCAGAGGAGAGGGAGAGGAGCAGAGAGGGAGAGGAGCAGAGGAGTGTGAGAGGAGCAGAAGAGTGTGAGAGGAGCAGAGGAGAGGGAGAGGAGCAGAGAGATGGAGAGGAGCAGAGTAGAGGGAGAGGAGCAGAGAGAGGGAGAGGAGCAGAGAGAGGGAGAGGTTCAGAGAGAGGGAGAGGAGCAGAGAGAGGGAGAGGAGCAGAGGAAAGGGAGAGGAGCAGTGGAGAGGGAGAGGAGCAGAGGAGAGGGAGAGGAGCAGTGGAGAGGGAGAGGAGCAGAGGAGAGGGAGAGGAGCAGAGAGAGGGAGAGGAGCAGAGGAGAGGGAGAGGAGCAGAGGAGAGGGAGAGGAGCAGAGAGAGGGAGAGGAGCAGAGGAGAGGGAGAGGAGCAGTGGAGAGTGAGAGGAGCAGAGGAGAGGGAGAGGAGCAGAGGAGAGGGAGAGGAGCAGAGGAGAGGGAGAGGAGCAGAGAGAGGAAGAGGAGCAGAGGAGAGGGGGAGGAGACGAGGAGAGGGAGAATAGCAGAGAGAGGGAGAGGAGCAGAGAGAGGGCGAGGAGCAGAGGAGAGGGAGAGGAGCAGAGAGAGGGAGAGGGGCAGAGGAGAGGGAGAGGAGCAGAGGAGAGCGAGAGGAGCAGAGGAGAGGGAGAGGAGCAGAGAGAGGGAGAGGAGCAGAGAGAGGGTGAGGAGCAGAGAGTGGGAGAGGGAGAGTAGCATTGGAGTGTGAGAGGAGCAAAGGAGAGGAGTAAGGTTCAGTTAATAAACACACACATTCACATACACACACACATGCATGTACACATGAACACACATACACAGTTGGACTCAAGAAATATGAATTACATGATGATTCATAGAGAGATATGCAGATGTTTCTTAAATACTGTAGAGCCGAAACAGTAAAAAGGAATTGACTCATAGTATTGACTCGTCATTTAAAAAACAGTCAACCTGGATAGTAATAAGTACACGCTTAGAAAACAAGTTTCCAAAAGGATTCTTCGGATGCCCCCATAGGAGAACCCTTTTTTGTTCCAGGTAGAACCCAAAATGGTTGCATTTGTCTCAACTGCTCCCAATCTACCCCCCTGGCTCTCGATGGCGCCAGGCTGCCCTGCATTACGCACCCCTGCCACCATCATTACACACACCTGCCTTCCCTCGTCACGCGCATCAGCGATATTGGACTCACCTGGCCTCAATCACTTATTTATTACCTCCCCTATATGTGTCAGTTCCCCAGCTCTGTCCCCAGCTCTGTCCCCAGCTCTGTCCCCAGCTCTATTCCCAGCTCTGTCCCCAGCTCTGTCCCCAGCTCTGTTCCCAGCTCTATTCCCAGCTCTGTTCCCAGTTCTGTTCCCAGTTCTGTTCCCAGCTCTGTTCCCAGCTCTGTTCCCAGCTCTGTTCCCAGTTCTGTTCCCAGCTCTGTTCCCAGTTCTGTTCCCAGCTCTGTTCCCAGTTCTGTTCCCAGCTCTGTCCCCAGCTCTGTCCCCAGCTCTGTCCCCAGCTCTGTCCCCAGTTCTGTCCCCAGCTCTGTTCCCAGTTCTGTTCCCAGCTCTGTTCCCAGTTCTGTCCCCAGCTCTGTTCCCAGTTCTGTTCCCAGCTCTGTTCCCAGTTCTGTTTCCAGTTCTGTTCCCAGCTCTGTTCCCAGTTCTGTTCCAAGTTCTGTTCCCAGCTCTGTTCCCAGTTCTGTTCCCAGCTCTGTTCCCAGCTCTGTTCCCAGTTCTGTTCCCAGCTCTGTTCCCAGTTCTGTCCCCAGCTCTGTCCCCAGCTCTGTTCCCAGCTCTGTACCCAGCTCTGTTCCCAGTTCTGTTCCCAGTTCTGTTCCCAGCTCTGTACCCAGCTCTGTTCCCAGTTCTGTTCCCAGTTCTGTTCCCAGCTCTGTACCCAGCTCTGTTCCCAGTTCTGTTCCCAGTTCTGTTCCCAGCTCTGTACCCAGCTCTGTTCCCAGTTCTGTTCCCAGTTCTGTTCCCAGCTCTGTTCCCAGTTCTGTTCCCAGCTCTGTTCCCAGCTCTGTTCCCAGTTCTGTTCCCAGCTCTGTCCCCAGCTCTGTCCCCAGCTCTGTTCCCAGTTCTGTTCCCAGTTCTGTTCCCAGCTCTGTTCCCAGTTCTGTTCCCAGCTCTGTCCCCAGTTCTGTTCCCAGTTCTGTTCCCAGCTCTGTTCCCAGCTCTGTTCCCAGCTCTGTTCCCAGCTCTGTACCCAGCTCTGTACCCAGCTCTGTTCCCAGTTCTGTTCCCAGTTCTGTTCCCAGCTCTGTTCCCAGTTCTGTTCCCAGCTCTGTTCCCAGCTCTGTTCCCAGTTCTGTTCCCAGCTCTGTTCCCAGTTCTGTTCCCAGTTCTGTTCCCAGCTCTGTTCCCAGTTCTGTTCCCAGCTCTGTTCCCAGTTCTGTTCCCAGCTCTGTTCCCAGCTCTGTTCCCAGTTCTGTTCCCAGCTTTGTCCTTCCCAGTTGTGATGCTGTTCCTGAACTGTTGCATGTCCGTTCCTAGTTAAATGTCACCTTCCGTACCTGCTTCTCTTCTGCAGCATCGTTCCTTACATTACTTGGAACCAACGAGGTTCTATCTGGAACAAGTAAGGGTTCTTCAAAGGGTTATTCTATGCGGACAGCTATAAAACCCTTTTAGGTTTAAATAGTACCTTTGAGAGTGTAGGATAGAGGAAAGCTCTGCACTAGAACTAACCGTTCAAATCAGTTCACATGGTAAGTCCAGAACTTTTGTTGTTGATTCTGCTACAGCGTTTTGAGACGTAAATACTGTTTTCTAAACAGAAATATAAAGGTGATTTCACCGTTTTAGAGTTGAGGCCTGCCTGCACACAAACCTATCTGGCCCAAACTCTTGGACAGAGCATATCTGAGGCCCGCTCGCTAAATTCAATTACCAGAGCCCTATACAGAATCCGCAGGAGACATCACTACACCGGATGCTCATTTCGACTCCTCTCTCGCCAAATCCCCAAAGAAATCTCCTTCAGTCGGACAATGCACTTTTTCCCATTTGAAAAAAAAAGAAAAATCTATATCTGGTTTCAATACATGTGGAAGCCGATCAATATGGCCAGGGCCTTTTTCCCTCTTTCTTTCTCTTGTTCTCTCCATCTTTGGCAAATGGTAAACAGAAACATTGGCGTATGGTTATTCCAGGGTCAGGGTGTGAGGGGGATATGGAACGGGCTGATGGGATGAGGAATCACCTCTCAGTAGAGCTACACTTTACAACACTGTTTGTCATCTTTTCATGGCGTGTTGGAGACATACACAGTTTACAATCTCCTCTTTTTCTCTTTCTGCTTGGAGAGTGTGGGGTGAGAAGGACAACATGTGTGGCAGTAGAGAGAGAGAGACATCTACACACATTGGGACTCCCTTGCACCAGTCTTGCCAGAAATGTATTTAAACCAAACACGCACAGCACGTGCTATTGCAGGAGTGACTGAATTCTGAATCAACACGCTGGTAGAGCGAATGGAAGTTACGTTGTATTGAGGTAACTAATGTTTCCTGGGTGAGGTGCCCAGTGTGGACCTGCTCTGGCCTATGCTGCTGCTACCGTACTGTTTCCTGTTTCCTGTTTCTCCTGTCCTCTTCTCGAGATGCCAGTCTTACACTGCAGGAGAAAGGAGACCGCAGGGGACTGTAACTTCTTTGTTTTAGAGGGTGAAGTGTCGCCCCCTCTCTCCTGCTATGTAACTCTCTCTTCTCATCTTCTCCTCAACCACTATTAGTGACTCAATACTCCAGAGGGCAAACAAACTTTGGAGAAATTCTCCATAACCCACCAAGCAGAACCTCTTTTCCACTCCATGCAATTAACTGCACCAACATTTACAATAATATGATTACATCCACTTTGGCAAAGGAGGGGAGGAGGGAGCAGGATTATTAGGTATCAGCAAGGGGTTGATCGTAATGGTCGCATTTCAGAGAGACTAGCATTTTCTTTCTAGCAAATAGGGAGAGCTACTAAATTCTCCTTAGGCGGTAAAAACCAATGCAGTGGAACCAAGAGAACAAACACAGCCAACCACTTCCCCCCTTTCTCATTTTTTTTTAAAACTTTCGGTCTTGGCTTTTTCCCCTTCTCTTAACACCCCCGAATTAATTAAGCCTTTCACGGGCATGTAATTAGGAACATTAGTAAGTCATAAACTTGCCACGAGTCTCTAAATGATGTGCAGGCCCTTAGCAATTTGTTTGTAATTCCTCTTCGGGGTGACAACAGCTCTATGGAGCATCATAGATCTTCCTGCCAGGGTGGCTGTGAGAGGTCTTTACTCTGCTGAGTGTAGGGCCACATGGTGTTTGTTAGTGGAGGGAGAGCTGATCCCTAGTCAGTGATGATGGGTAGTACCTAACAAGTAAACATTTTCTTTCTTTCTCTTTCAATTGATTTATTTGATAGAAATATTAATCATTTTTGAAAATATTGTAATAATATACAATTCCATGATACCAAAAGTAAAGAATTGAAGAGGAACACACACACACACACACTCTTTATAACTTTTGCGAGTGTTCAGAGAGGGTTGGGTTGCTAAAAACACCATTACACTCTCTGTCTGTCAAGCTGCCATTCCAGTCACATCAAATAGGTTCGGGGAGCGATGCAGGGCCCAGCCCTTTATCTGGTCAAATTCAACACGTTCCACAATAATCCACACTAACTGTGACAATCTGCAGTGGGACAACTGCCTGGCTCCTCACCGTGAGATCAATAGCCCACTAATGCTGCGCAAGATTCCTTTTTAATTCCCTATTATTTATGGAAGGTATTCAGAGAGCCAGAGAAAGAGAGAAGTGAAAAGGGAGTGGGAAATGAAGTGGAAACAGGAGAAACCAGGGATGGGATATAAAGTCCAAATGCGTTGCAAAGCAGACAGGTTGGATAATGGATAATGTTGAGGAGTATTGTGAGAGTATTGAGGATGTTGTGTCCAGTGTGGATGTGGGTTGGTTCGGGTCATGCTGTCCAGTGATGATGCAGGTGTTTTGTGAAGGGAAAGTGAAGAAGAGAGGGCAGAAGGGGGAGAGGTGGGGGAGTGAAGGCTGAGGCTGAGAGGGGCGGATCTCTGAGGCACAACGGGGGCTGACAGTAGGGCATCCGTAACACTCACTCCATCGGTGTGGGGCACTGTATGCCCCCTGCCCCATAGAGGGGGACACCTTGAATCCACCACAGCAAAATGCTGACCACAGGACCTATTGATTGATAGGACTGTTCGTATTCTACCTCTCTTTGTCTCTCTCTCTCTCTCTCTCTCTCTCTCTCTCTCTCTCTCTGTCTCTCTCTCTCTATGTCTCTATCTCTGTCTGTCTGTCTCTGTCTCTCTCTCTTTCTCTCTCTGTCTCTCTCTCTCTCTCTCTCTCTCTGTCTCTCTCTCTATCTCTAACAAAGTGCAAATGGTCGTACAAAAGGGAAAATAAATTAGCACAAATATGGATTGTATTTAAAATGGAGTTTGTTCTTCACTGGTTGACCTTTTCTTGTGGGAACAGGTCACAAATCTTGCTGCTATGATGGCACACTGGAATTTCACCCAGTAGATATGGGAGTTTATCAAAATTGGATTTGTTTTCGAATTCTTTGTGGATCTGTGTAATCTGAGGGAAATATGTCTCTCTAATATGGCCATACATTGGGCAGGAGGTCAAGAAGTGCAGCTCAGTTTCCACCTCATTTTTTGGGCAGTGAGCACATAGCCTGTCTTCTCTTGAGAGATATGTCTGCCTATGGCGGCCTTTCTCAATAGCATGCTAAAGACTATGCTCACTGAGTCTGTACATAGTCAAAGCTTTCCTTAAGTTTGGGTCAGTCTTAGTGGTCAGGTATTCTGCCACTGTGTACTCTCTGTTTGAGGCCAAATAGCATTCTAGTATGCTCTGTTTTTTGTTAATTCTTTACAATGTGTCAAGTAATTATCTATTTGTTTACTCATGATTTAGTTGGGTCTAATTGTGTTGTTGTCCTGGGGCTCTGTAGGGTGTGTTTGTGTTTGTGAACAGAGCCCCAGGACCAGCTTGCTTAGGGGACTCTTCTCCAGGTTCATCTTTCTGTAGGTGATGGCTTTGTTATGGAAGGTTTGGGAATCGCTTCCTTTTAGGTGGTTGTAGAATTTAACGGCTCT
This sequence comes from Oncorhynchus masou masou, assembly GCF_036934945.1. NCBI lineage: Eukaryota > Metazoa > Chordata > Actinopteri > Salmoniformes > Salmonidae > Oncorhynchus > Oncorhynchus masou. Next base: position 69,727,041 of record NC_088220.1, read on the forward strand.
TTTCTGGATTTTGATCATTAGTGGATATCGGCCTAATTCTGCTCTGCATGCATTATTTGGTGTTCTACGTTGTACACGGAGGATATCTTTGCAGAATTCAGCATGCAGTCTCAATTTGGTGTTTGTCACATTTTGTGAAGTCTTGGTTGGTGAGCGGACCCCAGACCTCACAACCATAAAGGGCAATGGGCTCTATGACTGATTCAAGTATTTTTAGCCAGATCCTAATTGGTATGTCGAAATTTATGTTACTTTTGATGGCATAGAATGCCCTTCTTGCCTTGTCTCTCAGATCAATCACAGCTTTGTGGAAGTTACCTGTAGCACTGATGTTTAGGCCGAGGTATGTATAGTTTTTTTGTGTGCTCTAGGGCAACAGTGTCTAGATGGAATTTGTATTTGTGGTCCTGGCGACTGGACCTTTTTTGGAACACCATTATTTTGGTCTTACTGAAATTTACTGTCAGGGCCCAGGTCTGACAGAATCTGTGCAGAAGATCTAGGTGCTGCTGTAGGCCCTCCTTGGTTGGTGACAGAAGCACCAGATCATCAGCAAACAGTAGACATTTGACTTCGTATTCTAGTAGGGTGAGGATGGGTGCTTCTGTCTCTCTCTCTCTCTCTCTCTCTCTATCTCTCTCTCTCTCTCTGTCTGCCTCTCTCTGTCTCTATGTCACTCTCTCTCCCTCTCTGCCTCTCTCTGTCTCTCTCTCTCCCTCTCTCTCTCTCTCTCTCTCTCTCTCTCTTTCTCTCTCTCTCTTTGTGTGTGTGTGTGTCTCTCTCTCTCTCTATCTGATAGGCAAACATAATGGTTACAAAGTGTTTCTCTCTGGTCTTTATTATTAAAAAAATAAAATGATCAATTGTGTGTTGTGGTGTCTGTGGTTGTAGATGTGCTCTGGCTGGAAAGTCATGGAAATGAAGTGGGAAATTGAGTGATTAGGCAAATAGAAGCCTTATACGCGCAGACATTACATCTAAATTTTCATACAGGACATTTGTTTTCATCAAATTGTCATTGCACCATATCTACTACTGCATTCATATAGCTCATAATATTTGTTTTAAATCCTGCAGTAAATGATGCAAACAAGTTTGGACTGAATCTAAATCTATACAGATACAGATGTGCTGTTAAAACGCCATAACTACTTACTGCACAGACAGACATTGTATTGTGTTCTATTCTGCTAAATAGTTGTGTTTTTACCTAAATTAAACACATAATTATACTCACCGTTTTATTTTCAATATACTTCTTCGTGATTACTGAAACTAATAGGTGGTTATATATATATTTTTAAATCTCCTGATATTTAATGATTCATTGGTAAATTAGATCTATTATCAATAACACTATCAGTCTTTACCGAAAAGCAGTACGCCAGATTTAAACAACCAAAAGCAATTTTGCATACAAGCAATTTGTGGACATTTTTGCTGAGTGCTCTTATCTATTTGTCAGTTATTGTGCTGGTTAAAGAGCAGCAGCTCCACTGTATTGCAGAGGGAAGAGGGCATCTATCATGACCTTGCCATCTAGCCCACATACTGACACTTGAGCAGGCAGAAAAAATGGCAGCAATTTTCCTGTTTCATTTGTTGACCACTTGACAATGTGTTTCCCGGGCTGGGGAACTGGGCAGATGAGCTCTCATTCAGGGCCAGCCTCTACCTCTATATCTGCCTCAGCTGCAGACATGCTGATGAACTGGCCAGCAACAATAGCACAAGCAGAGAGAACACACACACACACACACACACACACACACACACACACACACACACACACACACACACACACACACACACACACACACACACAAATATACATATCACCATTCTCCTTCCTTCGTTCTATCTCACTCAATCGCCATCTCTCTCCTCCCGCTCTCTCCCCAACTTGGCTCTGTTCCATAAACCGTTAGCTCATCTCCCTCTCACCTTTGTCCTACACTCCTCATCTCCCTCTCACCCTCCTCCTGCATCTCTCATTCCCCCCTCTCCAAAGCATTCCCCCCTCTCTATAGCATTCCCCCTCTCCAAAGCATTCCCCCCTCTCCATAGCATTCCCCCTCTCCATAGCATTTCCCCCTCTCCATAGCATTTCCCCCTCTCCATAGCATTTCCCCTCTCCATAGCATTCCCCCTCTCCATAGCATTCCCCCTCTCCATAGCATTCCCCCTCTCCATAGCATTCCCCCCTCTCTATAGCATTCCCCCTCTCCATAGCATTTCCCCCTCTCCATAGCATTTCCCCTCTCCATAACATTCCCCCCTCTCCATAGCATTCCCCCTCTCCATAGAATTGCCCCTCTCCATAGCATTCCCCCTCTCCATAGCATTCCCCCTCTCCACAGCATTCCCCCTCTCCATAACATTTCCCCCTCTCCATAGAATTTCTCCCTCTCCAAAGCATTCCCCCTCTCCATAGCATTCCCCCTCTCCATAGCATTCCCCCTCTACCATAGCATTCCCCCTCTCCATAGCATTCCCCCTCTCCATAGCATTTCCCCACTCCATAGCATTCCCCTCTCCATAGCATTCCCCCTCTCCATAGCATTCCCCCTCTCCATAGCATTCCCCCTCTCCATAGCATTCCCCCTCTCCACAGCATTCCCCCTCTCCATAGCATTTCCCCCTCTCCATAGCATTTCCCCTCTCCATAGCATTCCCCCTCTCCATAGCATTTCCCCTCTCCATAGCATTCCCCCTCTCCATAGCATTCCCCCTCTCCATAGCATTCCCCCTCTCCACAGCATTCCCCCTCTCCATAGCATTTCCCCCTCTCCATAGCATTCCCCCTCTCCATAGCATTTCCCCTCTCCATAGCATTCCCCCTCTCCATAGCATCCCCCTCTCCATAGAATTTCCCCCTCTCCAAAGCATTCCCCCTCTCCATAGAATTGCCCCTCTCCATAGCATTCCCCCTCTCCATTGCATTCCCCCTCTCCATAGAATTGCCCCTCTCCATAGCATTGCCCCCTCTCCATTGCATTCCCCCCTCTCCACAGCATTCCCCCTCTACCATAGCATTCCCCCTCTCCATAGCATTCCCCCTCTCCATAGCATTCCCCCTCTCCATAGCATTCCCCCCTCTCCATAGAATTTCCCCCTCTCCAAAGCATTCCCCCTCTCCATAGAATTGCCCCTCTCCATAGCATTCCCCCTCTCCATAGCATTCCCCCTCTCCATAGCATTCCCCCTCTCCATAGCATTCCCCTCTACCATAGCATTCCCCCTCTCCATAGCATTCCCCCTCTCCATAGCATTCCCCCTCTCCATAGCATTCCCCCTCTCCATAGCATTCCCCCTCTACCATAGCATTCCCCCTCTCCATAGCATTCCCCTCTCCATAGCATTTCCCCACTCCATAGCATTCCCCTCTCCATAGCATTCCCCCTCTCCATAGCATTCCCCCTCTCCATAGCATTCCCCCCTCTCCATAGCATTCCCCCCTCTCCACAGCATTCCCCCTCTCCATAGCATTTCCCCCTCTCCATAGCATTTCCCCTCTCCATAGCATTCCCCCTCTCCATAGAATTTCCCCCTCTCCAAAGCATTCCCCCTCTCCATAGAATTGCCCCTCTCCATAGCATTCCCCCTCTCCATAGCATTCCCCCTCTCCATAGAATTGCCCCTCTCCATAGCATTCCCCCTCTCCATAGCATTCCCCCTCTCCACAGCATTCCCCCTCTCCATAACATTCCCCCTCTCCATAGCATTTCCCCTCTCCATAGCATTCCCCCTCTCCATAGAATTTCCCCTCTCCAAAGCATTCCCCCTCTCCATAGAATTGCCCCTCTCCATAGCATTCCCCCTCTCCATAGCATTCCCCCTCTCCATAGCATTCCCCCTCTCCATAGCATTCCCCCTCTCTATAGCATTCCCCCTCTCCATAGCATTTCCCCCTCTCCATAGCATTTCCCCTCTCCATAGCATTCCCCTCTCCATAGAATTTCTCCCTCTCCAAAGCATTCCCCCTCTCCATAGCATTCCCCCTCTCCATAGCATTCCCCCTCTACCATAGCATCCCCCCCTCTCCACAGCATTCCCCCTCTCCATAACATTCCCCCCTCTCCATAGCATTTCCCCTCTCCATAGCATTCCCCCTCTCCATAGCATTCCCCCTCTCCATAGTATTTCCCCCTCTCCAAAGCATTCCCCCCTCTCCATAGAATTGCCCCTCTCCATAGCATTCCCCCCTCTCCATAGCATTCCCCCCTCTCCATAGCATTCCCCCTCTCCATAGCATTCCCCCTCTCTATAGCATTCCCCCTCTCCATAGCATTTCCCCCTCTCCATAGCATTTCCCCTCTCCATATCATTCCCCCTCTCCATAGAATTTCTCCCTCTCCAAAGCATTCCCCCTCTCCATATCATTCCCCCTCTCCATAGAATTTCTCCCTCTCCAAAGCATTCCCCCTCTCCATAGCATTCCCCCTCTACCATAGCATTCCCCCCTCTCCACAGCATTCCCCCTCTCCATAACATTCCCCCTCTCCATAGCATTTCCCCTCTCCATAGCATTCCCCCCTCTCCATAGAATTTCCCCCTCTCCAAAGCATTCCCCCTCTCCATAGAATTGCCCCTCTCCATAGCATTCCCCCTCTCCATAGCATTCCCCCTCTCCATAGCATTCCCCCTCTCCATAGCATTCCCCCTCTCCATAGCATTCCCCCCTCTCCATAGCATTCCCCCTCTCCATAGCATTCCCCCTCTCCATAGCATTCCCCCTCTCCATAACATTCCCCCTCTCCATAGCATTCCCCCTCTCCATAGCATTTCCCCCCTCCATAGCATTCCCCCTCTCCATAGCATTCCCCCTCTCCATAGCATTCCCCCTCTCCATAGCATTCCCCCTCTCCATAGCATTTCCCCACTCCATAGCATTCCCCTCTCCATAGCATTCCCCCTCTCCATAGCATTCCCCCTCTCCATAGCATTCCCCCTCTCCATAGCATTCCCCCTCTCCATAACATTCCCCCTCTCCATAGCATTCCCCTCTCCATAGCATTCCCCCTCTCCATAGCATTCCCCTCTCCATAGCATTCCCCCTCTCCATAGCATTCCCCCTCTCCATAGCATTTCCCCCCTCCATAGCATTCCCCCTCTCCATAGCATTCCCCCTCTCCATAGCATTCCCCCTCTCCATAGCATTCCCCCTCTCCATAGCATTTCCCCACTCCATAGCATTCCCCTCTCCATAGCATTCCCCTCTCCATAGCATTCCCCCTCTCCATAGCATTCCCCCTCTCCATAGCATTCCCCCTCTCCATAACATTCCCCCCTCTCCATAGCATTCCCCCTCTCCATAGCATTTCCCCCTCCATAGCATTCCCCCTCTCCATAGAATTTCCCCCTCTCCAAAGCATTCCCCCCTCTCCATAGAATTGCCCCTCTCCATAGCATTCCCCCTCTCCATAGCATTCCCCCTCTCCATAGCATTCCCCCTCTCCATAGCATTCCCCCCTCTCTATAGCATTCCCCCTCTCCATAGCATTTCCCCCTCTCCATAGCATTTCCCCTCTCCATATCATTCCCCCTCTCCATAGAATTTCTCCCTCTCCAAAGCATTCCCCCTCTCCATATCATTCCCCCTCTCCATAGAATTTCTCCCTCTCCAAAGCATTCCCCCTCTCCATAGCATTCCCCTCTACCATAGCATTCCCCCTCTCCACAGCATTCCCCCTCTCCATAACATTCCCCCTCTCCATAGCATTTCCCCTCTCCATAGCATTCCCCCTCTCCATAGAATTTCCCCCTCTCCAAAGCATTCCCCCTCTCCATAGAATTGCCCCTCTCCATAGCATTCCCCCTCTCCATAGCATTCCCCCTCTCCATAGCATTCCCCCTCTCCATAGCATTCCCCCTCTCCATAGCATTCCCCCCTCTCCATAGCATTCCCCCTCTCCATAGCATTCCCCCTCTCCATAGCATTCCCCCTCTCCATAACATTCCCCCTCTCCATAGCATTCCCCCTCTCCATAGCATTTCCCCCTCCATAGCATTCCCCCTCTCCATAGCATTCCCCCTCTCCATAGCATTCCCCTCTCCATAGCATTCCCCCTCTCCATAGCATTTCCCCACTCCATAGCATTCCCCTCTCCATAGCATTCCCCCTCTCCATAGCATTCCCCCTCTCCATAGCATTCCCCCTCTCCATAGCATTCCCCCTCTCCATAACATTCCCCCTCTCCATAGCATTCCCCCTCTCCATAGCATTCCCCTCTCCATAGCATTTCCCCACTCCATAGCATTCCCCTCTCCATAGCATTCCCCCTCTCCATAGCATTCCCCCTCTCCATAGCATTCCCCCTCTCCATAGCATTCCCCCTCTCCATAACATTCCCCCTCTCCATAGCATTCCCCCTCTCCATAACATTCCCCCTCTCCATAGCATTCCCCCTCTCCATAGCATTCCCCCTCTCCATAGCATTCCCCTCTCCATAGCATTCCCCCTCTCCATAGCATTCCCCCTCTCCATAGCATTCCCCCTCTCCATAGCATTCCCCCTCTCCATAACATTCCCCCTCTCCATAGCATTCCCCCTCTCCATAGCATTCCCCCTCTCCATAGCATTCCCCTCTCCATAGCATTCCCCTCTCCATAGCATTCCCCCTCTCCATAGCATTCCCCCTCTCCATAGCATTTCCCCCTTTCCATACACCAGACAATGGGATCTGTAGCTTGCCACGGGGCTCCTCCAGACGATAGAGATTTTTCATGTCGGGGGCCTGAGGGAACCAAGGTAAATCCTACAACTTGGCAGACCCCCGTGCCAACCCAGTGATGCCAGCGTCCACCAGCATCACAGCACTCTGCATTTTTAGCCTCTGCTGTATGGCTGCCTTCCACCTCACTTGCTTGAGCATGTTTTCATACCCTCGTTTATTTCCTTATCCCTATTGTTCTGCCTTTTTCTTTCCTACTAATAAGTGAATTGGGTGAGTTCTCCTCTCTTTCTCACATGAAACAAAACGGGTTTGGCATCAAGTTTATGAACACAAACCATTATCATAACTGCACTGGTTACCTTGAAAGGTAGCTCCATGCTTCTCTATCCTCCCCCCCCACCACTACAGTCCATCCCAGCCTGGCCACTGGAGCCTTGGTAGTGGTGGTTGGGGGTGTTGGGTGAATGGCAGCGCCATCTGCCCTCACCTTCACTAGGGGTGACCCCTCCACAGGTGGCACTCCCCTTCGCCTTATCGGGAGGGCAGCGGGGGCAGAGGAAGGGGGCGGGCGTGTACATAAAGGGCGCTGGCATAAAGAGTGATGGGCCAGGGCACGCTGTCCGCTCCGCCGTTAAGTGTCCGTTCCCCCGTCCTCCCTCCTCCACCTCCCTCCTCACATCCATCAATCCTTTATGGAATCATTTGCATATTGCATAGGCTGTGCTGATTTTATTGAGGTCGTTTTTATCAGTCCTCTGTGGCGGCTCCGACACAATAAATTCAGCTTTACTCCAGGACAAGGATGACCTTTTTTCTCAAATCAAGCTGTTCCACGCTGAATCCACTCTGTCTCACCCACCTCCATCTTCCCCATGTTACTGTGTTTGTCTCATTTCTCACTCCTCTGTCTGTCTGTCTGTCTGACTGTCTGTCTGTCTGTCTGTCTGTCTGTCTGTCTGTCTGTCTGTCTGTCTGTCTGTCTGTCTGTCTGTCTGTCTGTCTGTCTCTCACACACTTGCACTGAAGCATACAGGCATGTTCATACACACAGAGCTGCCACACATTCATAGACACACGCAGACACACACGCAGACACACACGCAGACACACAAAAATAGATTTTCTTCAGTATGAAAAAGAAAATCAATAAAACACAAATGGTGTGGAACCCCCCCCACCTCCCCCCATACAAATAGACCCTGCAAGCATTGTCTATTACACCAGTTTGAGTGTTGTTGGCTGTGAACACAGTTAGTGTTGGCTGTGTTGTCTGTCTGAACGTCCCCATTCGTTAGCTTAAAGCAACATCTGCTCTGGAGTCTGCACCTGCAACCCTCTCAGCCCTCTCCTCTCCTCTTCTCCCTGATCCCCCTGCACTGATCTGAGACCTGATCTCAGACCTGATCTCAGGCAGCTGTTTTGGAGGATTAAGCCTCTTAAAACAAACTGCCCCCCTGGAGCTCGGAGCTCCACAGGGCCCAGGACAGGGGGCCAGCATGGATGCCCACTGAAGGTCATCATCCCTGGGGAAGAGGTTCAGAGAGAGGCCCCTGTGCAGTCTCATGTTCCCCAGGCCCCAGATTCAAGAGGAGGGAGTTTTATGTAGCACAGTAACTGGAATACAACGTTTACATGAGTCAATGTCAATGTTGCTTGCACCTATTTGTTTTACCACTAAACGATGACCCTGAGACATTGGGGTTGACATGGTTATTGTCTCCTCTTTCTCAGTCAGGGTCACCATGCTGGAGGAGCTATTGATAGTGAAGATATTATAGGTATTGTAGATGCTAGGTTCAATCCAAACAAGTGATTGGGTTTCAAGGGTAAGTGAAAACAACAAAGTGAGAAAGTGATTTTAACTGAATACAGACCCTAGTGTCTCAGTGCAGTAATTTATCAAAAGACTAGGAGTAAACAGAACAGTTCCTTGTAGTGGAAAAGGTGGACTTTTCTTCTCAATTTCTAACCTTCTCCTCCTCCCTCTGTCCTTTCCATCTTTCCTCCCTCATTTCTTCATTTGTCTAGATGAGATCATCTCTGCAGATTTACTCACAAATTGATGTCCAAACTGAACGTGCCATCTATCACACACATCTACCACGCTAAATGTGTCTATTTGCATCTCTCCTCTTCCCCAGTTAATTTAAGAAATACTAAAAAATCCATCACTCTGCACAGTAAAATGGCAAGCACAGAGAGGAGGTGCGAGACAGCCACAACTTGTTTCCCACATTGTTCTAACAGGGAATCCAAATAGCCTAGCTTTCCCCTGGAGAGGAAGAGCGAGTAAAAGAGAGAGAGAATACAAAAAGGACATTTAAGGATATAAATACTCAGAGGCAGAAGCAGAGGCAGAAGCAGAGACAGAAGCAGAGACAGAAGCAGAGGCAGAAGCAGAGGCAGAAGCAGAGGCAGAAGCAGAGGCAGAAGCAGAGGCAGAAGCAGAGACAGAAGCAGAGGCAGAAGCAGAGGCAGAAGCAGAGGCAGAAGCAGAGACAGAAGCAGAGGCAGAAGCAGAGGCAGAAGCAGAGACAGAAGCAGAGGCAGAAGCAGAGGCAGAAGCAGAGGCAGAAGCAGAGACAGAAGCAGAGGCAGAAGCAGAGACAGAAGCAGAGACAGAAGCAGAGGCAGAAGCAGAGACAGAAGCAGAGACAGAAGCAGAGACAGAAGCAGAGGCAGACGCAGAGGCAGACGCAGAGGCAGAAGCAGAGACAGAAGCAGAGACAGAAGCAGAGAAAGCCACAATGCAGGAAAAAGGTAGCAGGAAATAACAGAAAAAAATCATCTTCACTTTTGTTCCTTTAAGAAGCCCCTCCCACTCACGGCATCACAATACTATATCAATAATTGCTGGCCAAAATTAAACAAGTAAAACAATGAGCCCGATACGCTGCCTTTCCTCCAGATCAGTCTGTGCATTTTAAAAGAAGGTCACCATTCACCCCCCCCCCTGTTGGATCAGTGACACGTGCGTGGCGCGAGCAGCTGACCTGAGTTTGAATTTAGAGTGTTCATTAATAGCATATTACGCCATATGCTCACTGCACTGTCTTACTCTAATGCTTGGCTCTGACTTGAGAATTTGTAATTAGTGACGGTATAATGAGGGTATTGGAGGGGCTAATACTGTGGAGCGCTGGAGGAGGAATAGATTTGCTCATTGTACTGTAGAAACACTAGACCATCGGGCCAGGGACTCGGCCACCAGAAAGCTACGTGTAACAACCACACACACCACAGTGGAGACATTGAACCCACCTTTCCCCAGTACTGACAACAACACAGTCCTCCATACCAGGCGACACTGATTTCCCCACTAACGCCACTACGCCATGTTTCAGTGGTACTAATTCATTCTTAGTCACAATGATCTTCATGGGCGGTTGTGAAGGACAGATGTTTCAGCTGTTCTTTCTACTCCTTTATTTTGCTGCTGTGCTGCTGTCCCAGCACCTTCCCCTAATATGATGTCATAATTATGCAGTCCGTGCTAAATGCCTATTGTGTGGCTGGGGTGGCTGCTTGTAAGCATCAAAAGGACAGATTTTCCGAGACAGTAAATAAATACACACATTGTGGACTATACAGAGGAGCTATCGACACTGAAGGCATAAGTCAGGTGCAATGCGCGGAGCAGACAATGACAATTATACACATCGGAATTGAAGAAAACTCAGGGGACTATGACGGACCCCTACAGCACAGTGAATCACAGGAACTCAATAGCAACATGGCAGATCACACTCATTTAAAGGGCAGGGGGTGACAGAGATGTGTGTGAGTACTTCCACTAAGAGCCATTTGCTGACATGCACTCCTCATTGACAGGCAGAAGACTGTGTCTACAGCATCATTACACATTTTTCATATTCTCTAAAAAACTTAAATAGTAGTTAGAAAAGGTTCAGAGCAGAGAAAAGCACAGCAGAGCAGGCAGAGCAGAGCAGGGAGAGCAGAGCAGAGCAGGGAGAGCAGAGCAGGGAGAGCAGAGCAGAGCAGGGAGAGCAGAGCAGAGCAGGCAGAGCAGAGCAGGGAGAGCAGAACAGAGCAGGGAGAGCAGAGCAAGGAGAGCAGAGCAGAGCAGGGAGAGCAGAACAGAGCAGGGAGAGCAGAACAGAGCAGGGAGAGCAGAGCAAGGAGAGCAGAGCAGAGCAGGGAGAGCAGAACAGAGCAGGGAGAGCAGAGCAAGGAGAGCAGAGCAGAGCAGGGAGAGCAGAACAGAGCAGGGAGAGCAGAGCAAGGAGAGCAGAGCAGAGCAGGGAGAGCAGAGCACTCAGAGCAGGCAGAGCGGAGCAGGGAGACCAGAGCAGGCAGAGCAGAGCAGTCAGAGCAGAGCAGTCAGAGCGGAGCAGAGCAGGGAGAGCAGAGCCGAGCAGGGAGAGCAGAGCCGAGCAGGGAGAGCAGAGCACGCGGAGCAGAGCAGTAAGAGCAGAGCAGGCAGAGCAGAGCACGCGGAGCAGAGCAGGCAGCGCAAGTAGAGCAGTCAGAGTGGAGCAGAGCAGCCAGAGCGGAGCAGGCAGAGCAGAGCAGAGCAGGGAGAGCAGAGCACGCGGAGCAGAGCAGTCAGAGCGGAGCAGGCAGAGCAGAGCAGGGAGAGCAGAGCACGTGGAGCAGAGCAGGCAGCGCAAGCAGAGCAGTCAGAGCGGAGCAGAGCAGTCAGAGCAGAGCAGAGCAGAGCACGCGGAGCGGAGCAGGCAGCGCAAGCAGAGCAGCCAGAGTGGAGCAGAGCAGCCAGAGCGGAGCAGGCAGAGAAGAGCAGAGCAGGGAGAGCAGAGCACGCGGAGCAGAGCAGTCAGAGCAGAGCAGAGCAGAGCAGGCAGCGCAGACCAGGCAGAGCAGAGCAGAGCAGTGAGAGCAGAGCAGAGCACGCCGAGCAGAGCAGGCAGCGCAATGAGAGCAGTCATAGCGGAGCAGAGCAGTCAGAGCAGAGCAGAACAGAGCACGCGGAGCAGAGCAGGCAGAGCAGAGCAGAGCTGGGCAGGCAGAGCAGAGCAGGGCAGGGCAGGGCAGGGCAGGGCAGGGCAGGGCAGGGCAGGGCAGGGCAGAGCAGAGCAGAGCTGGGCAGGCAAGGCAGGGCAGGGCAGGGCAGGGCAGGGCAGGGCAGGGCAGGGCAGGGTAGGGCAGGGCAGGGCAGGGCAGGGCAGGGCAGGGCAGGGCAGGGCAGGGCAGACACAGTGTGAAATAAATTTCACCCGCGGTCCCTGCACATGACATTGCACATAAATATTCAATAAATTAGCCTGGGCTGTTTTATACAGTAGATTGATCAGTCATCTCTCGGCAACCCTGTGACAGGCAATGCTGGGCTGAAATATTAATGCTGACAAATTAGGGATTTCTGAGTAAATTATGTCAAATCGCACGGCTTCACTCAAATTTACTCCCTGGCACGAGGGACATTTGCCGGTGCGGTAATGCACTTCCTACCCTCACGCCCCTGCACCATCCCTCCCTCCTCCTCGCTTCTGCCTCAAAATGACATTCATTATTTTATCGTTAAGCAGGAGTCCTTCTTTCCTGGTTCCCGGGCAGCGAAAGAAAAGAAATAGCAAAAAAGGAGGTGGAGGAAAATGTACCTCTGAAGGGCCAACCATGTGCATGTCCCACATCTGTGTAGTTCATCTCTGAAGGGACAACCATGTGCATGTCCCACATCTGTGTAGTTCATCTCTGAAGGGACAACCATGTGCATGTCCCACATCTGTGTAGTTCATCTCTGAAGGGCCAACCATGTGCATGTCCCACATCTGTGTAGTTCATCTCTGAAGGGACAACCATGTGCATGTCCCACATCTGTGTAGTTCATCTCTGAAGGGCCAACCATGTGCATGTCCCACATCTGTGTAGTTCATCTCTGAAGGGACAACCATGTGCATGTCCCACATCTGTGTAGTTCATCTCTGAAGGGCCAACCATGTGCATGTCCCACATCTGTGTAGTTCATCTCTGAAGGGACAACCATGTGCATGTCCCACATCTGTGTAGTTCATCTCTGAAGGGCCAACCATGTGCATGTCCCACATCTGTGTAGTTCATCTCTGAAGGGCCAACCATGTGCATGTCCCACATCTGTGTAGTTCATCTCTGAAGGGCCAACCATGTGCATGTCCCACATCTGTGTAGTTCATCTCTGAAGGGCCAACCATGTGCATGTCCCACATCTGTGTAGTTCATCTCTGAAGGGCCAACCATGTGCATGTCCCACATCTGTGTAGTTCATCTCTGAAGGGCCAACCATGTGCATGTCCCACATCTGTGTAGTTCATCTCTGAAGGGCCAACCATGTGCATGTCCCACATCTGTGTAGTTCATCTCTGAAGGGACAACCATGTGCATGTCCCACATCTGTGTAGTTCATCTCTGAAGGGCCAACCATGTGCATGTCCCACATCTGTGTAGTTCATCTCTGAAGGGACAACCATGTGCATGTCCCACATCTGTGTAGTTCATCTCTGAAGGGCCAACCATGTGCATGTCCCACATCTGTGTAGTTCATCTCTGAAGGGCCAACCATGTGCATGTCCCACATCTGTGTAGTTCATCTCTGAAGGGCCAACCATGTGCATGTCCCACATCTGTGTGGTTCATCTCTGAAGGGCCAACCATGTGCATGTCCCACATCTGTGTAGTTCATCTCTGAAGGGCCAACCATGTGCATGTCCCACATCTGTGTAGTTCATCCCTGAAGGGCCAACCATGTGCATGTCCCACATCTGTGTGGTTCATCCCTGAAGGGCCAACCATGTGCATGTCCCACATCTGTGTAGTTCATCTCTGAAGGGCCAACCATGTGCATGTCCCACATCTGTGTAGTTCATCTCTGAAGGGCCAACCATGTGCATGTCCCACATCTGTGTAGTTCATCTCTGAAGGGCCAACCATGTGCATGTCCCACATCTGTGTAGTTCATCTCTGAAGGGCCAACCATGTGCATGTCCCACATCTGTGTAGTTCATCTCTGAAGGGCCAACCATGTGCATGTCCCACATCTGTGTGGTTCATCCCTGAAGGGCCAACCATGTGCATGTCCCACATCTGTGTGGTTCATCCCATCCTATCATCTCTTCCCTCTGCTCAAACCTTCTCCAACCTATCTCCTGATTCTGCCTCCTCAACCCTCCTCTCTTCCCTTTCTGCATCCTTTGACTCTCTATGTCCCCTATCCTCCAGGCCGGCTCGGTCCTCCCCTCCCGCTCCGTGGCTCGACGACTCATTGCGAGCTCACAGAACAGGGCTCCGGGCAGCCGAGCGGAAATGGAGGAAAACTCGCCTCCCTGCGGACCTGGCATCCTTTCACTCCCTCCTCTCTACATTTTCCTCCTCTGTCTCTGCTGCTAAAGCCACTTTCTACCACTCTAAATTCCAAGCATCTGCCTCTAACCCTAGGAAGCTCTTTGCCACCTTCTCTTCCCTCCTGAATCCTCCTCCCTCTCTGCAGATGACTTCGTCAACCATTTTGAAAAGAAGGTCGACGACATCCGATCCTCGTTTGCTAAGTCAAACGACACCGCTGGTTCTGCTCACACTGCCCTACCCTGTGCTCTGACCTCTTTCTCCCCTCTCTCTCCAGATGAAATCTCGCTTCTTGTGACGGCCGGCTGCCCAACAACCTGCCCGCTTGACCCTATCCCCTCCTCTCTTCTCCAGACCATTTCCGGAGACCTTCTCCCTTACCTCACCTCGCTCATCAACTCATCCCTGACCGCTGGCTACGTCCCTTCCGTCTTCAAGAGAGCGAGAGTTGCACCCCTTCTGAAAAAACCTACACTCGATCCCTCCGATGTCAACAACTACAGACCAGTATCCCTTCTTTCTTTTCTCTCCAAAACTCTTGAACGTGCCGTCCTTGGCCAGCTCTCCCGCTATCTCTCTCAGAATGACCTTCTTGATCCAAATCAGTCAGGTTTCAAGACTAGTCATTCAACTGAGACTGCTCTTCTCTGTATCACGGAGGCGCTCCGCACTGCTAAAGCTAACTCTCTCTCCTCTGCTCTCATCCTTCTAGACCTATCGGCTGCCTTCGATACTGTGAACCATCAGATCCTCCTCTCCACCCTCTCCGAGTTGGGCATCTCCGGCGCGGCCCACGCTTGGATTGCGTCCTACCTGACAGGTCGCTCCTACCAGGTGTCGTGGCGAGAATCTGTCTCCTCGCCACACGCTCTCACCACTGGTGTCCCCCAGGGCTCTGTTCTAGGCCCTCTCCTATTCTCGCTATACACCAAGTCACTTGGCTCTGTCATAACCTCACATGGTCTATCCTATCATTGCTATGCAGACGACACACAATTAATCTTCTCCTTTCCCCCTTCTGATGACCAGGTGGCGAATCGCATCTCTGCATGTCTGGCAGACATATCAGTGTGGATGACGGATCACCACCTCAAGCTGAACCTCGGCAAGACGGAGCTGCTCTTCCTCCCGGGGAAGGACTGCCCGTTCCATGATCTCGCCATCACGGTTGACAACTCCATTGTGTCCTCCTCCCAGAGCGCTAAGAACCTTGGCGTGATCCTGGACAACACCCTGTCGTTCTCAACTAACATCAAGGCGGTGGCCCGTTTCTGTAGGTTCATGCTCTACAACATCCGCAGAGTACGACCCTGCCTCACACAGGAAGCGGCGCAGGTCCTAATCCAGGCACTTGTCATCTCCCGTCTGGATTACTGCAACTCGCTGTTGGCTGGGCTCCCTGCCTGTGCCATTAAACCCCTACAACTCATCCAGAACGCCGCAGCCCGTCTGGTGTTCAACCTTCCCAAGTTCTCTCACGTCACCCCGCTCCTCCGCTCTCTCCACTGGCTTCCAGTTGAAACTCGCATCCGCTACAAGACCATGGTGCTTGCCTACGGAGCTGTGAGGGGAACGGCACCGCAGTACCTCCAGGCTCTGATCAGGCCCTACACCCAAACAAGGGCACTGCGTTCATCCAACTCTGGCCTGCTCGCCTCCCTACCACTGAGGAAGTACAGTTCCCGCTCAGCCCAGTCAAAACTGTTCGCTGCTCTGGCCCCCAATGGTGGAACAAACTCCCTCACGACGCCAGGACAGCGGAGTCAATCACCACCTTCCGGAGACACCTGAAACCCCACCTCTTTAAGGAATACCTAGGATAGGATAAAGTAATCCTTCTCACCCCCCCCCTTAAATGATTTAGATGCACTATTGTAAAGTGGCTGTTCCACTGGATGTCATAAGGTGAATTCACCAATTTGTAAGTCGCTCTGGATAAGAGCGTCTGCCAAATGACAAATGACCACATCTGTGTGGTTCATCCCTGAAGGGCCAACCATGTGCATGTCCCACATCTGTGTGGTTCATCCCTGAAGGGCCAACCATGTGCATGTCCCATATCTGTGTGGTTCATCCCTGAAGGGCCAACCATGTGCATGTACCACATCTGTGTAGTTCGTCTCTGAAGGGCCAACCATGTGCATGTCCCACATCTGTGTGGTTCATCTCTGAAGGGCCAACCATGTGCATGTCTCACATCTGTGTGATTCATCAACTATGTCTGCACAACGCATCACCGGGGGCAAACTACCTGCCCTCCAGGACACCTACAGCACCCGATGTCACAGGTAGGTCAAAAAGATCATCAAGGACAACAACCACCTGAGCCACTGACTGTTCACCCCAATATCATCCAGAAGGCGAGGTCAGTACAGGTGCATCAAAGCGGGGACCGAGAGACTGAAAAACAGCTTCTATCTCAAGGCCATTAGACTAACTCAAGGCCATCACTAACTCATAGAGGCTGCTGCCTACATTGAGATCCAATCATTGGCAACTTTAATAAATGGATGACTAGTCACTTTATGCAATGCACTCCAAATAATGCCACTTTAATAATGTTTACATATCTTACATTACTCTAATCACATGTATATACTGTACTATATACCATCTATTGCACCTTCGCCATCGCTCATCCATATACTTATATGTTCATATTCTCATTCACCCCTTTAGATTTGTGTGTATTAGGTAGTTGTTGGGGAATTGTTAGATTACATGTTAGATATTACTGCACTGTCGGGAACTAGAAGCACAAGCATTTCGCTAAACCCACATTAAAATCTGCTAGCCATATGTATGTGACAAATACAATTTGATTTGATTTGTGTGCTTGTCCCACATCTGTGTCGTTCATCTCTAAAGGGACACTATGTGCTCGTCCCACATCTGTGTCGTTCATCTCTAAAGGGACACTATGTGCTTGTCCCACATCTGTGTCGTTCATCTCTAAAGGGACACTATGTGCTTGTCCCACATCTGTGTCGTTCATCTCTAAAGGGACACTATGTGCTTGTCCCACATCTGAGTGGTTCATCTCTAAAGGGACACTATGTGCTTGTCCCACATCTGTGTCGTTCATCTCTAAAGGGACACCATGTGCTTGTCCCACATCTGTGTAGTTCATCTCTAAAGGGACACCATGTGCTTGTCCCACATCTTTGTCGTTCATCTCTAAAGGGACACTATGTGCTTGTCCCACATCTGTGTCGTTCATCTCTAAAGGGACACTATGTGCTTGTCCCACATCTGTGTCGTTCATCTCTAAAGGGACACTATGTGCTTGTCCCACATCTGTGTCGTTCATCTCTAAAGGGACACCATGTGCTTGTCCCACATCTGTGTAGTTCATCTCTAAAGGGACACCATGTGCTTGTCCCACATCTGTGTCATTCATCTCTAAAGGGACACTATGTGCTTGTCCCACATCTGTGTCGTTCATCTCTAAAGGGACACTATGTGCTTGTCCCACATCTGTGTCGTTCATCTCTAAAGGGACACTATGTACTTGTCCCACATCTGTGTAGTTCATCTCTAAAGGGACACTATGTGCTTGTCCCACATCTGTGTCGTTCATCTCTAAAGGGACACTATGTGCTTGTCCCACATCTGTGTCGTTCATCTCTAAAGGGACACCATGTGCTTGTCCCACATCTGTGTCGTTCATCTCTAAAGGGACACCATGTGCTTGTCCCACATCTGTGTCGTTCATCTCTAAAGGGACACTATGTGCTTGTCCCACATCTGTGTAGTTCATCTCTAAAGGGACACTGTGCTTGTCCCACATCTGTGTGGTTCATCTCTAAAGGGACACTATGTGCTTGTCCCACATCTGTGTTGTTCATCTCTAAAGGGACACTATGTGCTTGTCCCACATCTGTGTCGTTCATCTCTAAAGGGACACTATGTGCTTGTCCCACATCTGTGTTGTTCATCTCTAGAGGGACACTATGTGCTTGTCCCACATCTGTGTAGTTCATCTCTAAAGGGACACTATGTGCTTGTCCCACATCTGTGTAGTTCATTGTGGCAATTGGAGTTGAGATTTGTGACTGGGTGGAAAGCTCCCATTTAAAAGCATTAAACTCCAATGTGTGTGTGTGTGTGTGTGTGTGTGTGTGTGTGTGTGTGTGTGTGTGTGTGTGTGTGTGTGTGTGTGTGTGTGTGTGTGTGTATGTGTGTGTGTGAACACCTTCCTAATATTGAGTTTAACCCCCTTTTGCCCTCAGAACAGCCTCAATTCGTTGCGGCATGGACTCTACAAGGTGTCGAAAGTGTTCACCAGGGATGCTGGCCCATGTTGACTCCAATGCTTCCCACAGTTGTGTGAAAATGTCTGGATATCCTTTTGGTGATGGACCATTCTTGATACACACAGGAAACTGTTGAGCATGAAAAACCCAGTAGCTTTGCAGTTCTTGACACACTCAAACTGGTGCGCCTGGCACCTGCTAACGTTCCCCGTTCAAAGGCACTTAAATATTTTGTCATGCCCATTCATCCTTCTTCACCATGTCTCCTCCCCCTCATCCACACTGATTGAAGTGGATTTAACAGGTGATAGCTTTCATAGCTTTCACCTGTATTCACCTGGTCAGTCTATGTCATGGAAAGAGCAGGTATTCCTAATGTTTTATGCACTCAGTGTATTTTATTACTGAGAAGTATTGGAGAATATAGAAGTGTACTGAGAATTGCTATACAATATACACTGAGTGCACAAACACTGCTGGGTTTTTCATATTCAACAGTTTCTTGTGTGTATCAAGAAGGGTCCACCACCCAAAGGACATCCAGCCAACGGCAGGCCAGTGGTCCAAAAGGGCTCAGGCTACATTTAGTCAACTGACAGTCCACTACAACATTGGTGCCTATAGGCCCATAAAAGAATGCACAATTCGTTGTACCTTGACCTGACAGAGTTCCACTTCTTTCAGCAAAAAACAAACAAGAAACTGCGGTTGTAATGGGCTAAGAAACAAAAACACTGGACACTGGAGAATTGGAAAAACATTGCCTGGTTTGATAAATCCCGGGTCCTGCTGTTTCATGCTGATGGGAGAACTAGGGTTTGGAGAAAACCACATGAGTACGTACGTCCATCATGTCAATATTACAGGCTGGTGGTGGTGGTGTGATGGTGTGGTGTTTTCAGAGCACACATTGGGCCCCTTGATAGAAGTGGAGCAACGTTTGAATGCCAACCAACGGATATCTGAACATCATTGCCAATCAGGTGCTTCCCCTCATGGCAGCAGTGTATCGATCTGCCAAACAATTTTTTTCCCGTACGATAATGCCCCATGCCACAAGGCTAGGATTGTCCAGGAATGGTTCCACAAACATGAAAGTCCATTCGGCTTCACTGCAGTGGCCTGCCCAGTCACCAGATCTCAATCCAATTGAGCATCTGTGGGATGCGATTGAACAAGCTATTCGGAGTCTCCTTAATGTTTTGTAAACTCAGTGTATATCGGACCATTGAAAAATGCCTAATATAAGATATCACTGAGAAAT
Organism: Oncorhynchus masou masou; assembly: GCF_036934945.1. Classification (NCBI taxonomy): domain Eukaryota; kingdom Metazoa; phylum Chordata; class Actinopteri; order Salmoniformes; family Salmonidae; genus Oncorhynchus; species Oncorhynchus masou. Next base: position 69,746,534 of record NC_088220.1, read on the forward strand.
ACTCAAGTATTCATTCCTTCATACTCAAGGACTGCAACTGGATGTATGAAATCATATGAATGTGGAAAAATGCATGAGAACACTTGAGAGCAGTGCTCAATGTATTCTCAGCCAGCTGCCTTTGGCAACACATGTAAGATTTATGAAAATCATGACATTACACAAACCATGGGACAACATGTTTTAAAACTCCTTTACTCTCATTAAAAACATACAAGTCTATCTCAACTTTACTCAGCATTGTCAGGGCTTATGGACATCAACAAGCATTCTTCGGAAAATGACCCCTCATGGTCCAGATTTCGGTTGTGGAATGTGTGCTGGGTGTTGAAACGCTGAGTAAGACACACTGTACAGCATTCCTCTTAGATATGCATAGGTCCTAGGATTGACCTGTGTGGTATTATAGTGGGGGGGAGAGAGAAGGCCCTGCTCAGCAATAATGTCTGGTTCATCTGCTGCTAGTCAGCCTGTAATGAATGAGTCCCCAGTGTGAGATCAATAGATCGGTGAGAAATCATCCGCTGCCCGACAGCGAAAGATGAGCAGGGAGCCACTCTGTCGATAAACATTGCCATGGATCCCCCTCAATAACCCTGCCACACCTTTTTCCTGGGATTCCTGTGTTGGGTCAGCACTACATGTTTTATCCCTGAGCCCAATGCAGGAAGGACTGTGGGGGACACACAGTATGGAGCTGTGAGCGATCCCGCCTGAAACACCCCTCTCTGACATGATCAGGAGAGCAGCACCTGACTTCAAGCAGTGTTGAGTCCCTACAGCGGTGGCCATGGCCGTCTCTGTATTTGAGGCAAAGTTACACGTTTTCTCTTGACATTTGTTGTGGGGAATGTGTGAGAGCTCAGGACTGGGACTGATATCACCTGTCTGCACAAAGACCCACTCTTAGGTTTGAGATGAAATAGTAAGAGCACAGAGGAGAACCCAGATAAAACTTTTAAAGGTGTGTAGCCGTGTGTGAGTATGAGTAAGTGTGTGTGTCTGTCAACTCCCTTAGACCCTACCTCCAATAATGAAATAATGAAGCCCCCCCCCCAGTGCAAATAAAAATATCAAACACAAAAGGAAGACAGAAAAAAAGTAGTAAAAAGAAGGAAAATATCTGTGGTTCAACTGTCAGTTGTGGTGATGAATGGAAATGGACCTCTCCTCTCGCTGCTCTTAATGCAATCACTTCAGCACGGCACAGCTGCCATCTCTGATGCTGGCCCGTTTTTGTAAATTCGGAGCAAATTACCCCGTCAGAACCCAGCGGCGCCTGTCCGTCAGAGGGATGTCGCAGAGACAGGTGACTGACAAGAGGCACAAGGGAAAACAACCAGAGGAGGGGATGGGGGGAGAAGGAGAAGGAGGGAGATTGAGAGGAAGAGGGAAAGTGAGGGGGAGAGGGGGAGAGGGGGAGAGGCAAAGGGAGAAATAAAATGGGGGTATTTTTTACCCATCGTCCCTTGGGCATGGCAATATCAAGTCAATCTGGGGGCTAATTCATGTCAGGGCTTGAATCCTATCTCCTTGAGAGGCGAGCAGAAGGTTGATGAAGTTGGATGCACAGGATGATGGGGCACAACAATTGCAGGCAGGAATAAAGGCTGGTACCATGAAGCCCTCTTTCCACTCTGAGAGCATACTTCTGACCTTGACCTTGTCCTTGCACACTCACAACTTTCTCTCTCTCACTCCCTCTTTCCACTCTGAGAGCATACTTCTGACCTTGACCTTGTCCTTGCACACTCACAACTTTCTCTCTCTCACTCCCTCTTTCCTCTCCTATTCACAATACATTTTCTCATTCTGTGGCTACCAGTGAATTTGGACCATCAGGGAATACTTTTTTCGTTCCAAAGTGTGTTTTGACAAAATGATGTAATCGTAAAAGGTGAGTTAAAGTGTATGAACTAATAATATTACAATGCGCTAAACATGCTATTTGGTGCGAATTACATTCAGGGGGGAGAAAATTGTGATCCCATTATTCTTCAGCGGTGTAGACAGCCCCACTATTAATGATATCTAATGAGGTAGAGGATTTGGTCTGTTTTTGACGGGCATGTGGACAGGACCCCCTTTGTCTCTGTCGCAGCCCCGCCCCTCTTCATGATCCAACTGGCTCATCTCTGGGGCTCTGCTCCATCTTCACTCTCTACTGCACGTGCTCAGAGCGAGTGAGACGCCGGCGATATGTGTTACCACGGAGGTACCGGCAGCTGCCAACAGGTACACGGCAGCAGGGCTTACCACAGACTGGCAGGGGGTAGCCTAATGCACCTCTCTCCCCAACGCCTCCCCCCAAACCCCCTTGCTTTCCGACAACACATTAACGTATGGTACAACCTCAGAATCGCAAAGAAACGGCAGAAAAATAAGCACTTGAATTTAGAATCAGACACGCAGCGAACACAAAACCCATGAAAAGGGAGGGAGGTGGATTTTGGTTCTCTCTCTGTATTTGTATGAAGGCTTTGATAAGATAACAAACATCCTGCAGGTCCGTTGCACTCTGTTTGGTGAACTACTGGTTTATTGAGGGAGCCCAGTCAAGGAGTGAGAGAGAAAGTGAAAAAGAGAGGGAGAAAAATAGCTAGAGATGAACAGATGAAAGGAGAGAAAGACAGAAAGAGATAAACAGAAGATGATGGATAAAAGTGAGAGAAAGAGAAAGAAAGGGAGAGAGAGTGAGAGGGAGAGAGGATAGAGGTAAGAGAGCTATGTTGTGAGCACCCAAAGTGGTGGTGGTCAGTCAGAGAGTCTCAGACACTTAAAACTCCTGACCTTTCACAGCGGCCCATCATGGATAAAGATAATTAGCCCAGTCAACTCAGACTACCCCTCTCACTCCCCCCTCTGCCTCAATCTAAACCCCGGCACCCAAATAGAGTCTCTGTCTGTCTGTCAGAGACGGATGAGGACATGTGAAAATATCCAAAGTTGTGTTTTTCTTCTTAATTATGGCAGATCAAGAGATTTAGCATTCCCTCTCAAGACCACAACTGTCAAAACAGTGGGCAGGAAAAGCTATCTCTCCTCCCACCTCCCCTTAAACATTTCCCCCTTCCTCCTCCCTACTTCCCCTCATCCTTTGAGCCGGTGCCACGGCCCACCCTTCCGAATTCATGAATGCAGAGCTGTGTGAGTGGGCATATTTTAAAAACATGCATGTTTGTGTGGGGGCGCAAGGTTGGAAGCGGGTTTGTGTGGGTGTCAGTCCAACATGGCAGGTGACAGTTGCTCATCACATTTCATTTTTTTCTTTCGATAACAAAATGTAGATTTGTTAGTTAGGCATTTAGGTGAGCACTGTGTGAGGCACCTGAACTGTGTCTGCCCTCAAGTTCAGCCTTGAAGAAACAGCAGCTGTCTGCTACTTGCCTGCCTTCTCTCTGTCTCTCCATCTACTGTGAGATTCACATCCCTTAACCTCTTTGAACTCTAGGGGCAGTATTTCATTTTTGGATAAAAAACGTTCCCATTTTAAACAAGATATCACAAAAAGATGCTCGACTATGCATATAATTGACAGCTTTGGAAAGAAAACACTCTGACGTTTACAAAACTGCAAAGATATTATCTGCGAGTGCCACAGAACTGATGCTACAGGTGAAACCAAGATGAAACTTCAAACAGGAAATGAGCAAAATTTTTGAAGCACTGTTTTCCAATGTCTCCTTATATGGCTGTGAATGCGCAAGGAGAGAGCCCACAATTTCTGCCGTTTCCCCAAGGTGTCTGCAGCATTGTGACGTATTTGTAGGCATATGATTGGAAGAGTGACCATAAGAGACCACATTTACCAGGTGTCCGCCCGGTGTCCTGCGTTGAAATTGGTGCGTAAACCTCAGCTGCAAGTATTTTTCCATTTAATTCAGAGAAGAAAGCAGACTTCCACGAACGATATATCAATGAAGAGATATGTGAAAAACACCTTGAGGATTGATTCTAAACAACGTTTGCCATGTTTCAGTCGATATTATGGAGTTAATTTGGAAAAAAGTTTGGCGTTTTGGTGACTGAATTTTCGTTTTTTTTTTGGTAGCCAAAAGTGATGTACAAAACGGAGCATTTTTTTCCTACACAAAGAATCTTTCAGGAAAAACTGAACATTTGCTATCTAACTGAGAGTCTCCTCATTGAAAACATCCGAAGTTCTTCAAAGGTAAATGATTTTATTTGAATGCTTTTCTGGTTTTTGTGTAAATGTTGCCCGCTAAATGCTACGCTAAATGCTACGCTAAATGCTATGCTAAATGCTATGCTAAATGCTATGCTAAATGCTATGCTAAATGCTACGCTAAATGCTACGCTAGCTATCAATACTCTTACACAAATGCTTGTTTTGCTATGGTTGAAAAGCATATTTTGAAAATCTGAGATGACAGTGTTGTTAAGAAAAGGCTAAGCTTGAGAGATAGCATATTTATTTCATTTCATTTGCGATTTTCATAAATAGTTAACGTTACGTTATGCTAATGAGCTTGAGGCTATAAATAGGATCCTGGATCGGGGATTGCTCGACGCAAGAAGTTAACCTGCATGTCCCTCTGTAACCTCTGACCTTAACCTCTGCACTAATACCTTGAGCTGCCAATGTCATGGCTGGACGGGTTGGCAGCAGGGCCCTCTAATGTTCTCTCTCCCTCTCTCTCTCTCCCACCCCTCCCCATACCTCCATCCAACCTTCATCCAACCCCCATGGCACACAGACAGATAAATGATTTCTATTTGTCCTCTGCGGCGAGGAAAGAAGTTACTGATACAATCCGCCAAATGATGTCAAGGATTTGTCAGCAAAGCTTATGAATGACAAAAACACCCCCAACCACCCCTCCAACACCCTTCCAACATCTCTGCAGGCCAGGAAGATTGAGAGCCAGGACACTTTATTGATTCTACCCTCCCTCACCACCTCCCCCATCACCCTCACCTTCTTAAATGGAAGCTAGGGCTACAAAGGAGAGAGCGCCAGCTGTTGTGTCCAAAATGTGGCTAAAAGCTGTCTGTCTGTGGGGTTTAGGAAGGTAGGGATTTCATTCGATATTAAGATCTAACACTGGCTTCCAGCAGTACTGTTCTGACTAAAGGGGGGGGGCGCTGTCTGGCTGGATGGGAACACATCTCCCCTTGCTTCCCCTTACTTTGCCCTGTTGTTTGGGAGAAAGGTCAGGCAGATGGATGGCTGGAATATGGATCAACTTTGTGGAATTGACAAAGGGAGGTGTGGGGTGGGACGGTAGGAGCAGAGCCGATGGCATTGAGCAACATCCTGACGGTGGGTACAATGCCTTGGCCATGCAGGCTCTGTGGCTGACAGAAAAGAGGAGAGGACAAGTAGATGGGGAAGGCATAATCTGTCTGGCAGATGCTGCAGAATGGAGGGCAAAAATATCAGGGATGGAGAAAGGAGAAGAAGGGGGTTTGAGGATAACAAGAGAGGACATCGGAAAGGTGATGTGCAGTGTTAAACGAAATCCATATAATTCATGTCTAGTTTTAATCCCAATTAAAGAGATAATGAAGTCCATAGCATAGTACTATTCTTTACAATGCGTCCAAAATATAACCAAAGTATGGCTATTGCCACTGTACCTATTAATGTGATTTGTTAAACTCAGGTTATCTCAGGTTATACACATTCTTCCCTCTGCCCTATCCTGTCCTGTTCTCTTCGCATTACAGGAGAACACACACGGACTCCCTGCCATCTCCTGAGGTAAAGCTCTTTGGCAAACACTGCTCTGATTAAAACAAACAGGCCAGTGAGCCTCTCTGTCGGGGGGCGACAGGGCAAATAGGCCCGACGCAGCAGGAGGGCCTGAGACAGAAGCAGCACCACACTACAGACAGACAGTACTGCAATGAGTCACAACGAGGTAGCACAGCTCTGTGGGGCTGAGACAATGACAGGTCGCAGAGGGAGGTGAGTCACAGACATCACAGTTAGGGATTAGTACTAGCAGTCAGTTACAGACAGTACAGAGTTAACCTTCTTGAGTAGCACAAACTGCCACAAAGTCACTAACAGTGATCCGTCACTAGCGGTTACAGACAATATAGAGCAAAACAAAACAATAAGGGAGTCACAAACTTAACATTCACAGACTTAACAAAAACATTCACAGACTAAACGAAACATTCACAGACTTAAGAAAAACATTCACAGACTTAACAAAACAGTCACAGACAAAAGAGTCACAGACTAAACAAAACATTCAGACTAAACAAAACAACTGTGTTGGAAAAAGTACCCAATATTCATACTTGAGTAAAAGTAAAGATACCTTCATTGAAAATGACTCAAGTAAAAGTGAAAGTCAACAAGTAAAATACCACTTGAGTAAAAGTCTAAAAGTATTTGGTTTTAAGTATACTTAACTATCAAAAGTTTAGTAGTATAAAACATTTCAAATTCCTTATGTAAAGCAAACCAGATATCATCATTTTCTTGTTTTTTAAATTTACCAATAGCCAGGGGCATGGTCCAACACTCGGACATCATTTACAAATGAAGTGTGTTTATATGTTTAGTGAGTCCATCAAATCAGAGGCAGTACGGAGGACCAGGTATGTTCTCTTGATAAGTGTGTGAATTAGGCCATTTTCCTGTCCTGCTAAGCATTAAAAATGTAACAAGTACTTTTGCTTGTCAGGGAAAATGTATGGAGTAAAAAGTATATACTTTTTTAGGAATGTAGTGAAGAAAAAGTAAAAGTTGTCAAAAATATAAATAGTAAAGTACAGATACCCCCAAAAATGACTGAAGTAGTAATTTCAAGTATTTTTACTTAAGTACTTTACACCACTGCAAAACAGTCAGACTAAACAAAGCATTCACAGACTAAACAAAGCATTCACAGACTAAACAAAACAGTCACAGACTAAACAAAACAGTCACAGACTAAACAAAGCATTCACAGACTAAACAAAACAGTCACAGACTAAACAAAACAGTCACAGACAAAACAAAGCATTCACAGACTAAACAAAACAGTCACAGACTAAACAAAACATTCACAGACTAAACAAAACATTCACAGACTAAGCAAAACAGTTACAGACTAAACAAAACATTCACAGACTAAACAAAACAATCACAGACTAAACAAAACATTCACAGACTAAACCAAACTGTCACAGTCATTGAGTAGTCGAGTCACAGAACTCTTTACACAATGGACCTGACCCTGGTGTTATTTTATGTTTTATTATCTTCAGGCCTGTTATATTCAGGCCTGTCTACAACCTCAGTTGTACAACCCTAGCAGAAAGAGGAGTAGTGGGGGCTACCTAGTGGGATGGAGGAGGTGAAAGGGGAAGGGGGGAATTATCATCATACATCCGATGGCTGTCATTTCTCGTTGCACTCAATGGTTTTAATGTATTGGCTTAAAACAGCACGGGATCCTGCCAAGATTAAGTATTGGATCTCAAGGCATTAGGCGAGCATGTGAAATCACTCTCGATGGTCTCATTCTCCCCTAATTCAATTAGGCTCTTTCCCAGAGCAGAGCATGCTGGGACCAGGGATTCTCTCTCTTTTTTCCCAAGGAGACGAGTAGTGCAGACCAAGGCTGTGTGCGTGAGGTGTTGGGGCTAAAACCCGTATTTCTGTCCCTAACACCACCCTCCATCCCTTTCTCCCCCCCTCTCTCTCTCCCCCTGCCCTCTCCGCAGGCTAGCACCCCGATAAACATCTGATGCCGAGGGGTCAGCCAGAGTCCCATGACATCATCATGGCAGAGAACAGAGCAGCTCTCTCTCAGCCAATCAGAGCACAGCTGTGCTGAGGTCAGCTCTATTGGGCCATGATGTCATGTATGTCGCTGGCAGGATCGAATAAGGCAAGGGGGCGCTACGCTGTGATTGGCTGGGAATCACCATTTAGAACGGTGTTATTTTCATTAACTCTATCATGGTTTTATTACATTATTAAGGGCATTAAAACTGAATTGTAACGAGGCATAAGGAACAAAGTGAGGTCATAAAGAAGTGAGTTTAACCTAGAGTGAAAAGGGCTCTAAACTGCATAGCTTGAAAGTTTACCTAGAGTTGACACTTGGACTGGACAGTGCTTTACTTTGACTAGGACTGTAGCCACTGTGGTGCTGAATTTCAGTAGTAACACTCCTGAGAGCTGACCTTATGAAGAATGACTGCACATTGGCGAGCCAACCTCTGACCCTGCAGCCAACTTCCATGACCTGTTCCTCACCTCCGATTGAGCTCTGGACTGTGAAAGTACACACACAAACACATTCTCTCACCCTCTCTCCTTTCCCCATTAAGTATCCCCCATTCATATTTACAGAGGCTTACAAACAGGGCTGCGTCGTTTGGCTGCTTCTCCTTGGATACCCAGTCCGTCTGCCATTTATCTGAAGGATTACTGCAGTGGGGCCAGCTACCACAGATTAGAGACAAAGGCCAAATTAAAACAGGAGCTATCAACAAACACAGGGACAAGACGACAGGGAGCTGATCCAATTACATCGATAACCCACAGAGCCTGGGCACTGGAAGAGACACTCTGAGCTGGGACAAACAGAGCCTGGGCACTGGAAGAGACACTCTGAGCTGGGACAAACAGAGCCTGGGCACTGGAAGAGACACTGAGCTGGGACAAACAGAGCCTGGGCACTGGAAGAGACACTCTGAGCTGGGACAAACAGAGCCTGGGCACTAGAAGAGACACTCTGAGCTGGGACAAACAGACCCTGGGCACTAGAAGAGACACTCTGAGCTGGGACAAACAGAGCCTGGGCACTAGAAGAGACACTCTGAGCTGGGACAAACAGCGCCGGGGCACTAGAAGAGACACTCTGAGCTGGGACAAACAGAGCCTGGGCACTAGAAGAGACACTGAGCTGGGACAAACAGAGCCTGGGCACTGGAAGAGACACTCTGAGCTGGGACAAACAGAGCCTGGAAACTGGAAGAGACACTCTGAGCTGGGACAAACAGAGCCTGGGCACTGGAAGAGAAACTCTGAGCTGGGACAAACAGAGCCTGGGCACTGGAAGAGACACTGAGCTGGGACAAACAGAGCCTGGGCACTGGAAGAGACACTCTGAGCTGGGACAAACAGAGCCTGGGCACTGGAAGAGACACTCTGAGCTGGGACAAACAGAGCCTGGGCACTGGAAGAGAAACTCTGAGCTGGGACAAACAGAGCCTGGGCACTAGAAGAGACACTCTGAGCTGGGACAAACAGAGCCTGGGCACTAGAAGAGACACTCTGAGCTAGGAAAAACAGAGCCTGGGCACTAGAAGAGACACTCTGAGCTGGGACAAACAGAGCCTGGGCACTAGAAGAGACACTCTGCTGGGACAAACAGAGCCTGGGCACTAGAAGAGACACTCTGAGCTGGGACAAACAGAGCCTGGGCACTAGAAGAGACACTCTGAGCTGGGACAAACAGAGCCTGGGCACTAGAAGAGACACTCTGAGCTGGGACAAACAGAGTCTGGGCACTGGAAGAGACACTCTGAGCTGGGACAAACAGAGTGAAAAACACACACAGATACACAGGGAACGACAGAGAAACCACACACACACAGATACACAGGGAGCGACAGAGAAACCACACACACACAGATACACAGGGAACGACAGAGAAACCACACACACACAGATACACAGGGAACGACAGAGAAACCACACACACACAGATACACAGGGAGCGACAGAGAAACCACACACACAGATACACAGGGAACGACAGAGAAACCACACACACAGATACACAGGGAACGACAGAGAAACCACACACACAGATACACAGGGAGCGACAGAGAAACCACACACACACATCTACTCTAGCCAGGCAGCCACCTTGCCAAGTAAGGGTCACAGGCGACAAATGTGCATAGACAAAAGCTCCATTGGTTTTCTCCAAATACCTATGTTTCAGCATTGGTTAATTTTAGAGATGGTTTTGTTGTACAGTATTGTACACTGAGTGTACAAAACATTGGGAACAACTTCCTAATATTGAGCTGCATCCTCCCCCTTTTGCCCTCAGAACAGCCTTAATTTGTCGAGGCATGGACAAGGTTGCTGACCTATGTCGACTAAAATACTTCCCACAGTTGTGTCAAGTTGGCTGGATGTACTTTGGGTGATGGACCATTCTTGATACACACGGGAAACTGTTGAGTGTGTAAAACCCAGCAGCATTGCAGTTCTTGGCACAAACTGTGTTGCGCCTGGCAACCACTACGATACCCATTCGAAGGCACTTGTCTGTTGTGTTGCCAATTCACCCTCTGAACGGCACACATATACAATCCATGTCTCAATTGTCTCAAGGCTTAAAAAAAATGTATTTAACCCGTGTCCTCCCCTTCATTCCCAATGATTGAGGTGGATTTAACAAGTGACATCGATAAGGGATCATATCTTTCACCTGGATTTCAGCTGGACAGACAGACAGTCATGCTAACCTCTATCTTTCCTCTCGGCCAATCCTCCACCAATTCATTACCGCCACAGCTCCATTGTGTTAATTGAAGCCATGCTAACGATGCTCCTCTCCCGCTCTATAAAAGCAGAAGGAGTTGTCGCTCCCACTACCCTGGCTCTCCCTCCAGCTACACAGGTAATTGAATTGTGGCAGGGCTCTGGCTCTCAGTAAACTGGCTTGTTTTAATAACTTCACTAGATTACATTTAATAAGTGTGCCTTAAACGCTCTTTTAGTCGGGCCGGGGTGGATGAGGAAGGGCAAATGTTATAATAGGAATGAGGAAAAGGGAGAGAAAAATGATCCAGACCCGCTTTGGGGACAGATGTAATCGCAGACGTCGGCGTATTGGCTTGTCTGTCTGTGAGCGCAGTTCAACTGTGGGACAATGGAGACTGCAGTGCAGAGGGAGATACTGTAGTGAAAGACTGCAGGGAAACTGACACTTTACAACTACAACTGGCTAAAAACCCTAAGCTTTATCTGAATGATAATATCATCAGACTGACATTATTTTACCATACTAGCCTCACACGACATTATGCAGCCCCCCATCTGTGACCGTTTGCTGAAGATCATAACACCTTCTCATATGTTTATAAAATATAAGTTAGTGGGCCATTAAAGGGTAATTGATGTGATTGTTTTGTCTGGATGCCGGTGCTTTGAGGTCAGCCTGGAATTCAAAGGGTCAAAGATGAGACTGGGGTCGTTTCTTATCAGTCTGGAGCCGATGGTTTGGTGTCAGTGAGAGGCAGGTGTCAGGCTTAGCGGTCTCGCCTGGCTTAGCCATGGTGAAGCAGGAACAAACAGTAGGTCTGGACAGGGAGAGAGAAGGGTCAAAATATCCTCCACAAAATAAACAAGCAGCGCAGAGACTGTGCCCCTGCCGCAAATGTAAAGATGCACAAGGCACGACGTCGGTAGAGCCACTACATCATGGAATGAAATCAAGCCTTATTTATAAAGCACATTTCACATATGTATG